>NC_090366.1:11855158-11941537 GCF_035084215.1 Heptranchias perlo | reverse complement strand
TCCCCACCGTAAACACCCGCTCCCTCCCCCACCCTAAACACCCACTCCTCCCCCACCCTAAACACCCACTCCTCCCCCACCCTAAACACCCGCTCCCTTCCCCACCTTAAACACCCACTCCCTCCCCCACCGTAAACACCCGCTCCCTCCCCACCTTAAACACCACTCCCTCCCCACCGTAAACACCCGCTCCCTCCCCCACCGTAAACACCCGCTCCCTTCCCCACCGTAAACACCCGCTCCCTTCCCCACCCTAAACACCCACCTCCCTCCCCACCCTAAACACCCGCTCCCTCCCCCACCCTAAACACCCGCTCCCTCCCCCACCTTAAACACCCGCTCCCTCCCCCACCCTAAACACCCGCTCCCTCCCCCACCTTAAACACCCGCTCCCTCCCCACCCTAAACACCCGCTCCCTTCCCCACCTTAAACACCCGCTCCCTCCCCCACCCTAAACACCCGCTCCCTCCCCCACCCTAAACACCCGCTCCCTCCCCCACCCTAAACACCCGCTCCCTCCCCCACCCTAAACACCCGCTCCCTCCCCCACCGTAAACACCCACTCCCTCCCCCACCCTAAACACCCGCTCCTCCCGCACCGTAAACACCCGCTCCCTTCCCCACCCTAAACACCCGCTCCCTCCCCCACCTTAAACACCCGCTCCCTCCCCCACCCTAAACACCCGCTCCCTCCCCCACCCTAAACACCCGCTCCCTCCCCCACCGTAAACACCCGCTCCCTCCCCCACCGTAAACACCCGCTCCCTCCCCCACCCTAAACACCCGCTCCCTCCCCCACCGTAAACACCCGCTCCCTCCCCCACCGTAAACACCCGCTCCCTCCCCCACCCTAAACACCCGCTCCCTCCCCCACCTTAAACACCCGCTCCCTCCCCCACCTTAAACACCCGCTCCCTCCCCCACCTAAACACCCGCTCCCTCCCCCACCTTAAACACCCACTCCCTCCCCCACCGTAAACACCCGCTCCCTCCCCACCTTAAACACCCGCTCCCTCCCCCACCCTAAACACCCGCTCCCTCCCCCACCTTAAACACCCGCTCCCTCCCCCACCCTAAACACCCGCTCCTTCCCCACCTTAAACACCCGCTCCCTCCCCCACCTTAAACACCCGCTCCCTCCCCCACCCTAACACCCGCTCCTCCCCCACCCTAAACACCCGCTCCCTCCCCCACCTTAAACACCCGCTCCCTCCCCCACCCTAAACACCCGCTCCCTCCCCCACCCTAAACACCCGCTCCCTCCCCCACCCTAACACCCGCTCCCTCCCCCCCCACCCCCCCTCCCCCCCCCCCACCCCCCCCCCCCCCCCACCCCCCACCCCCCCGCCCCTCCCCCCACCCCCCCCCTCCCCCCCCCCTCCCCCCCCCCTCCCCCCCCCCCCCTCCACCCCCCCCCCCCCCCCCCTCCCCCCCCCCACCCCCCCCCCCCCCCCCCCCTCCCCACCCCCCCCCCCCTACCCCCCCCTCCCCCCCCCCCCCCTCCCCCCCCTCCCCCCCCCCCCCCTACACCCCCCTCACCCCACCCCCTCCCTCCCCCCACCCTCACCCCCCTCCCCCCCCACCGTAACCCCCCCTCCCCCCCCACCCTAACACCCCCCTCCCCCCACCCCCCCCCCCACCAACCCCCCGCTCCCCTCCCCCACCTAAACACCCCTCCCTCCCCCACCCTAAAACACCCGCTCCCTCCCCCACCTAAACACCCCCTCCCTCCCCCACCTAAACACCCACTCCCTCCCCCCACCTTAAACACCCTCACCCCTCCCCCACCATAACACCCACTCCCTCCCCCACCCTAAACACCCACTCCCTCCCCCACCTAAACACCCGCTCCCTCCCCCACCTAAACACCCGCTCCCTCCCCCACCTTAAACACCCGCTCCCTCCCCCACCTTAAACACCCGCTCCCTCCCCCACCTTAAACACCCACTCCCTCCCCCACCTAAACACCCGCTCCCTCCCCACCTTAAACACCCGCTCCCTCCCCCACCTTAAACACCCGCTCCCTCCCCACCTTAAACACCCGCTCCCTCCCCCACCCTAAACACCCGCTCCCTTCCCCACCTTAAACACCCGCTCCCTCCCCCACCCTAAACACCCACTCCCTCCCCCACCTTAAACACCCACTCCCTCCCCCACCCTAAACACCCACTCCCTCCCCCACCATAAACACCCGCTCCCTCCCCCACCTTAAACACCCGCTCCCTCCCCCACCTTAAACACCCGCTCCCTCCCCCACTTTAAACACCCGCTCCTCCCCCACCTTAAACACCCGCTCCCTCCCCCATCTTAAACACCCGCTCCCTCCCCCACCTTAAACACCCGCTCCCTCCCCCATCTTAAACACCCGCTCCCTCCCCCACCCTAAACACCCGCTCCCTCCCCCATCTTAAACACCCGCTCCCTCCCCCACCCTAAACACCCACATCCTCCCCCACCCTAAACACCCGCTCCCTTCCCCACCTTAAACACCCACTCCCTCCCCCACCGTAAACACCCGCTCCCTCCCCCACCCTAAACACCCACTCCCTCCCCCACCCTAAACACCCGCTCCCTCCCCCACCCTAAACACCCACTCCCTCCCCCACCCTAAACACCCGCTCCCTCCCCCACCGTAAACACCCACTCCCTCCCCCACCGTAAACACCCGCTCCCTCCCCACCCTAAACACCCACTCCTCCCCCACCCTAAACACCCACTCCCTCCCCACCCTAAACACCCGCTCCCTTCCCCACCTTAAACACCCACTCCCTCCCCCACCGTAAACACCCGCTCCCTCCCCCACCTTAAACACCCACTCCCTCTACACCCACTCCCTCCCCCACCGTAAACACACCGCTCCCTCCCCCACCGTAAACACCCGCTCCCTTCCCCACCGTAAACACCCGCTCCCTTCCCCACCCTAACACCCCTCCTCCCCACCCTAAACACCCGCTCCCCCCCTACTCCCTCCCCCACCTTAAACACCCGCTCCCTCCCCCACCCTAAACACCCGCTCCCTCCCCCACCTTAAACACCCGCTCCCTCCCCCACCCTAAACACCCGCTCCCTCCCCACCTTAAACACCCGCTCCCTGCCCCACCTAAACACCCGCTCCCTCCCCCACCCTAAACACCCGCTCCCTCCCCCACCCTAAACACCCGCTCCCTCCCCCACCCTAAACACCCGCTCCCTCCCCCCTACCTAAACACCCCGCTCCCCTCCCCCACCGTAAACACCCACTCCTCCCCCACCCTAAACACCCGCTCCCTCCCGCACCGTAAACACCCGCTCCCTTCCCCACCCTAAACACCCGCTCCCTCCCCCACCTTAAACACCCGCTCCCTCCCCCACCCTAAACACCCGCTCCCTCCCCCACCCTAAACACCCGCTCCCTCCCCCACCGTAAACACCCGCTCCCTCCCCCACCGTAAACACCCGCTCCCTCCCCACCCTAAACACCCGCTCCCTCCCCCACCGTAAACACCCGCTCCTCCCCCACCGTAAACACCCGCTCCCTCCCCACCCTAACACCCGCTCCTCCCCACCTTAAACACCCGCTCCCTCCCCCACCTTAAACACCCGCTCCTCCCCACCTTAAACAACCCGCTCCTCCCCCACCTTAACACCCACTCCCTCCCCCACCGTAAACACCCGCTCCCTCCCCCACCTTAAACACCCGCTCCTCCCCCACACCTAAACAACGCTCCCTCCCCCACCTTAAACACCCGCTCCCTCCCCCACCCTAAACACCCGCTCCTTCCCCACCTTAAACACCCGCTCCCTCCCCCACCTTAAACACCCCCGCTCCCTCCCCCACCCTAAACACCGCTCCCTCCCCCACCCTAAACACCCGCTCCTTCCCCACCTTAAACACCCACTCCCTCCCCCACCCTAAACACCCACTCCCTCCCCCACCCTAAACACCCACTCCCTCCCCCACCTTAAACACCCGCTCCCTTCCCCACCCTAAACACCCACTCCCTCCCCCACCTTAAATACCCACTCCCTCCCCCACCCTTAAACAACCCACTCCCTCCCCACCTTAAACACCCACTCCCTCCCCCACCCTAAACACCCACTCCTCCCCCCACCTTAAACACCCGCTCCCTCCCCCACCCTAAACACCCGCTCCCTCCCCCACCTTAAACACCCACTCCCTCCCGCACCGTTACCTCTGGAGTCCCCCCAAGGATCTATCCTCGGCCCCCCTCCTATTTCTCATCCACATGCTGCCCCTCGGTGACACCATCTGAAAACACGTCAGGTTCCACATGGACGCTGGTCACCCCCAGCTCAACCTCACCACCACCTCTCTCCACCCCTCCACTGTCTTCTGATTTGTCGCACTGCTTGTCCGACATCCAGTGCTGGATGAGCAGAAACTTCCTCCGACTAAATATTGGGAAGATCGAAGCCATTTGTCTTCGTTCCCCGCCTTAAACTCCGTTCCCCTCGCCCCCGACTCCATCCCTCTCCCCGGCCACTGTCTGAGGCTGAATCAGACCGTTCGCAACCTTGGCGTCCTATTTGACCCCGAGATGAGCCTCTGACCCCATCTCCGCTCCATCACCAAGACCGCCTACTTCCCCCCTCCCTAACATCGCCCGTCTCCGCTCCTGCCTCACCCCATCTGCTGCTGAGACCCTCATCCCTGCCTTTGTTACCTCCAGACTCGACTATTCCAATGCTCTCCTGGCCGGCCTCCCATCTCCCACCCTCCGTAAACTTCAGCTCATCCAAAACTCTGCTGCCCCCGTATCCTAACTCGCACCAAGTCCCGTTCACCCATCACCCCCCTGGGCTGGCTGACCTCCATTGGCTCCCTGCCCAGGAACGCCTTGATTTTAAAATTCTCATCCTCGTGTTCAAATCCCTCCATGTCCTAGTCCCCTCCCTATCTCTGTAACCTCCTCCAGCCCTACGACCCTCCGAGATCTCTGCGCTCCTCCAATTCTGGCCTCTTGCGCATCCCCCGATTTCCATCGCTCCACCATTGGCGGCCGTGCCTTCAGCTGCTTGGGCCCGAAGCTCTGGAATTCCCTCCCTAAACCTCTCCGCCTCTCTCTCTCCTCCTTTAAGACGCCCCTTAAAACCTACCTCTGACCAAGCTTTTGGTCACCTGTCCTAATATCTCCTTGTGTGGCTCGGTATCAAATTTTATTTGATAATCACTCCTGTGAAGCGTCTTGGGACGTTTTACTACGTTAAAGGCGCTATATAAATGCAAGTTGTTGTTGTTGACATATGTTGGCCGTTCCTTCATCGTCGCTGGGTCAAAATCCTGGAACTCCCTTCCTAACAGCACTGTGGGAGAACCTTCACCACATGGACTGCAGCGGTTCAAGAAGGCGGCTCACCACCACCTTCTCAAGGGGCAACCAGGGATGGGCAATAAATGCCGGCCTCGCCAGCGACGCCCACATCCTGAGACTGATAACTAAAAAATTCCTAGCACAAGATGCTGAGATCAACTGAAACACAATTAACGTCTGCCATTCAGGCCCCTTCCTGATCTGTGAGGTGATACCCAGTCAGAGAGTGAACCCCAACAAAGTCTAGAGGCAAGAAAATTCCATGTGCCAAGTGTCCGCCATGGCTCAGTGGGACTCACTCTCGCCTTTGAGTCATGAAGGTCGTGGGTTCGAGCCCCCACTCCAGAGACTTGAGCCCCATAATCTCAGCCGACACTCCCCAGTGCCGGTACCGAGGGAGTGCTGCACTGTCGGAGATGCCGTCTTTCTGCTGAGACGTTAAACCGAGGCCCGGTCTGCCCTCTTTTGATGGGATGTAAAAGATCCCACGGCCACTCTCTTGAAGGAGAGCAGGGCGAGTTCTCCCCTGGGGCCCAATATTTACCCCTCAACCAACATCACTAAAAAAACAGATTCATTTATCACGTTGCTGTTTGTGGGATCTTGCTGTGCGCAGATTGGCTGCTGCGTTTCCCACATTACACTTCAAAAAGTACTTCATTGGCTGTAAAGCGCTTTGGGACGTCCTGAGGTTGTGAAAGGCGCTATATAAATGCAAGTTCTCGACTTCTTTCTGCTTCAGTTGTCCCGAGTCGCAGTGCCCTTTGTGGTCTGGTGGTTGTCAGGCAGCCGCTAACTGATAACGTCCTGAAAGCTCACAGGTTAATCAGTCAGCTGAGTTGTGTGTTGAAGAGTTTCTCACAGCCACACCCCTTCGGTTCAGTCGCGATCAAAACTTTGTTCCTTTGCGATAACGGTGGTTACAAAACAGCCATTTTCTGGAAACAGAATCTTTCTCCGAAAAACAATTCTCGTACAGATTGGACTTGAGAACACAAGTAAGCTCCAACGGCGATAAAGGCCCCCGTCTGCCCCTCTCAGGTGGGACGTGAAAGATCTCGCTGCTCGCTATTTCGAAGAAGAGCAGGGGGGAGTTCTCCCCGGTGTCCTGGGGCCAGTATTTATCGCTCACTAAAAACAGATTACCTGACGTGACAGGGAGCCTCCGCTGATGACTTTCCTCAAGGCAACCGAACGTGGAGTTATCAGTGGCCTTTGGGGAAACTGAATCTCCGAGAGAGGATTTCATTTTGTCTCTTCAACCAAAAGCTGGCTGGTGAACAGCGAGTTGATTGAACAAAGAACGAACTTGCATTTATATAGCGCCTTTCACAACCTCAGGATGTCCCAAAGCTCTTTACAGCCAATGAAGTACTTTTTGAAGTGCAGTCACTGTTGTAATGTAGGAAACGCGGCAGCCAATTTGCGCACAGCAAGATCCCACAAACAGTGACGCGATAATGACCCAGATCATCTGTTTTCTTCATGATGTTGGTTGAGGGATAAATATCGGCCCCAGGACACCGGGGAGAACTCCCCCCCTGCTCATCTTCCAATAGTGGCCGTGGGATCTTTTACGTCCCACCTGAGAGGGGCAGACGGGGGGGGCCTCGGTTTAACGTCTCATCCGAAAGTCAGTTGAAAGTAGGGTCAACAGCTCCCCTACGGTGACTCCAAGTGGAGAGGGGGAGCAGACTGCGAGGGAAGATTAGAGAAGCGGGTGAGGTGATTTAAGTAAATTAAGTATTCGAAAAGGTGGAAATAAAGTCGGTGGAGAATTTTAGCTCCAGATTGGACCCAACGTTGAGTAAATTTCAGACCGACGCACATCGTTCTGCTCAAAAGGGCGGGGAGCGTTTGACGTAGTGGGCCAGGTGCGATATTTGAGAGTGGATTGGAAACCAATGCCGTCTTAAAGGAGGAGAGAGAGAGGCGGAGAGGTTTAGGGAGGGAATTCCAGAGCTCGGGCCCCAGGCAGCTGAAGGCACGGCCGCCAATGGTGGAGCGATGGAAATCGGGGGGATGCGCAAGAGGCCAGAGTTGGAGGGGGCGCAGATTGAGCCAGTAAAGGGTCTCGTCTCTCGAGGCTCTACACGAAACAAGTCTCCAGTCCAATTTGTAAGTAGGGGAGGTGTTGATGAAATGCAGAGATTTTGCCGAATTTAACGGCAGGAGCCTCATTAACACGTTCTTTATTTTTTAGTCCGTTTCCCGCGAGGGGAAAGCCTGCGGTAGTAGGCCGCAGCCGCGGAGCGTCCCTGAGGAGCAAGGCACTCGGGGAGAGTGGGGGGAAGGAGCGGGACAGGGAGACATCGTGGGATTGGGAGGGGGTTGGGGAAGACGGCCAATCGTGGCAGAAGGTTTGCGAGAGGGCAAGTAGGTGCGATGATGGCCGGCTAGGGTCAGGGTTCACATATTTCCCGATCTAACCCCTCCCCCAACCCTTCCCGGCGACTCTCCCGCCCGTCCTGTGGAGTTAAAATCCCCCCCACCCCCCTTTATTTTTTTTTAACGTTTTTTTTTGCTGATTATCTACCAGAAGCCGACAGCAGAAAATATTCGTTCAAGTTTCCTGTCAGACGTAAACATACAGCGAGTCGGAACTGCTGTGTAAAAGCATTCCATTTGGGTCACTGTTTTGGGTTTAATCTCAATTAACGATCGGTCAGATAAGGAGTGTCGACAAAGAATGATAGAAGGTTAAAGGAAAAAACAGTCTCAGTGATTCATTTCGAAAGGTCAGTCCAGGGCACTCGATAAAAATAGACCTGAGAGAGAGAGAGAGAGAGAGGGGGAGAGAGAGAGAGGGAGATGAAGAGGGAGAGAGAGAGAGGGAGAGGGAGAGGGCGAGGGAGAGAGAGAGAGAGGGAGAGAGAGAGAGGGAGGGAGAGAGAGAGAGAGGGAGAGGGAGAGAGAGAGAGAGGGAGAGAGAGGGGGAGAAAGAGACAGAGACAGAGAGAGAGAGAGGGAGAGAAAGAGAGAGGGAGAGGGAGAGAGAGAGAGTGACGGACTGGGTCAGGTGATGGTCACTGCCACAGTCTCTCTCCCTCTCTCTCTCTCTTTCCCTCCCTCTCCCTCTCCCTCTCTCCCTCTCTGTCTCTTTCTCTTTCTCTCACCCTCACTCCTTCTCTCTCTCTCTCCCTCCCTCTCTGGCTTTCTCCCTCTCTTTCCCCCTTTCTATCTCTCCCTCTCTCCCTCGCTCCCTCTGTGCCTCTCGCTATCTCCTTCTCCCTCTATCTCCCTCTGTGTCTGTCTGTCTGTCTCTCCCTCCCTCTCTCTCTCTCCCTCTCTCTGTCCCTCTCTCTCTCTCCCTCCTTCTCTCTCAGTCTCCCTCTCTCTCTCCATCTGTCTTTCTCTCCTTCTCCCTCTCTCTCCCTCTGTCTCTCTGTCTCTCCCTCCCCCTCTCTCCCTCCCTCCCTCTCTCTCTTCCTCTCTCCCTCTCTCTCTCTCTCCCTCACCCTCCCTCTCTCTCTCTGCGGCCCTCTCTCCGTCCCTCTCTCTGTCCCTCTCCCTCTCTCTCCCTTTCTCCCTCTCTCTCTCTTTCTCTTTCTCTTTCACTCTCTCTCTTTCCCCCTCCTCTCTATCTCTTTCTCTTTCTCCCTCTCTCTCTCCCTCGCGTTCTCTTTCTCTTTCTCTTTCACTCTCTCTCTCTCTCTCTTTCCCCCTCCTCTCTATCTCTTTCTCTCTCTCTCTCTCTCGGTGGTGGGCTGCGGTCTGAATTCCCAGAAACCCCTTCCCCCAGTTCACGACCTGACCTCCCTTGGTACCACATCTTTCTTGCTCAGAGTTGAAACCAATTCTTGATGGCAAAAGATAGGATTTTGACTTAAAGTAAACAAGGCCCATTGTGTTCTTTTAAGCATGAATCATTATGCGAGTTTGCACACTGGAATGGACTGCTCGAGAGCTATTTAAAGAGGCCGCAATCTCCTTATCATTAGTAATTTATGAGTCTTATTTTTCTACTTGCAAACTAAGCCCTGGAATTCGTTTCTAGAGGGATAGAATTGAAAAGCAGGGAAGTTATGTTAAACTTGTATAGAACCTTGGTTAGACCACACTTGGAGCACTGTGCACAGTTCTGGTCTCCATATACCTTGGTTAGACCACACTTGGAGCACTGTGCACAGTTCTGGTCTCCATATATCTGGGTTAGACCACACTTGGAGCACTGTGCACAGTTCTAGTCTCCATATACCTGGGTTAGACCACACTTGGAGCACTGTGCACAGTTCTGGTCTCCATATACCTGGGTTAGACCACACTTGGAGCACTGTGCAATGTTCTGGTCTCCACATACCTTGGTTAGACAACACTTGGAGCACTGTGCACAGTTCTGGTCTCCACATACCTTGGTTAGACAACACTTGGAGTACTGTGCACAGTTCTGGTCTCCATAGGAAAGGATATAGAGGCACTGGAGAAGGTGGAAAAAAGATTTACTAGGATGATCCCAGAACTGAGAGGTTATAACTATCAGGAAAGGCTGAACAGGCTGGGCCTCTTTTCTCTAGAAAAGAGAAGACTGAGGGGTGACCTGATAGAGGTCTTTAAGATTATGAAGGGGTTCGATAGGGTAGACGGAGAGAAAATGTTTCCACTTGTGGGGAGACCAGAACTAGAGGACCATAAATATAAGATCGTCACTAATAAATCCAATCGGGAATTCAGGAGAAACTTCTTTACCCAGAGAGTGGTGAGAATGTGGAACTCGCTCCCACAAGGAGTAGTTGAGGTGAATAGTGGAGATGGATTTAAGGGGAAGCTGGATAAACACATGAGGGAGAAAGGAATAGAAGGATATGGTGATAGGGTGAGATGGAGTAGGGAGGGAGGAGGCTCGTGTGGAGCATAAACACCGGGATAGACCAGTTGGGCCGAATGGCCTGTTTCTGTGTAATTCTGTGTATATTGGCTAATATTTCTCCTAACACTCTCTTGAAGGTGTCGACTCACTCTGGGGCACGGTTTGATGGATACTGGAAAATTGGCCCAATATAGTGACCCAGATTGAAGTTGTTTATCAGAGATAGAGAGAGGGAGAGCGCGAAAGAGAGCAGAAAATGACATAATAGCGGTGCAAAGGTGTGAAAAGCTTAACTTCCTATTGAAGGGACTTGGTTTCGAAAACATCTTTCAGAAAAGGGTTCGTCAATTTCCCTTTTTTTTCGAAAACGGCTGGACCTCCCATGGCTTTGCTTGTGACAATTGGGAGGAGGTGTTCGATGACGAGGGGAGTCAGACCATGTTAGACCGTGTATTATTCTGCTGCTAAGCCGCCACAGTCCATTTGAGGCCGTTGAGGTGAAATGGCGGCCAATTGCTTTTCCAGAGAAAAGACTGGAAATTCCCAGCTTCCGGGTCAGAAGAAACATGCATGAGATGAACTGGCTTTCTTTCTCTCCCCCTCCTCTCCCTCCACCCATATACTTGCAAGTGCGACCTGCACATATTTAATTGCATTCCTCTCTCGAAGAGGGCAGTTTCACCCCACGATTGGTCACCCAGATGGACTATTTGTCTTCTAATTGGCTCAGTGGGCAGCTCCCTCTCTCGCCTCTGAGTCAGAAGATCGTGGGCTGGGAGACCCCCACTCCAGAGACCTTGAGTGCAAACTCCAGGCCGACGATCCCTGGTGCCCAGTTCTGAGGGAGTGCTGCACTGTCGGAGGTGCCGTCTTTCGGATGAGACGTTAAACCGAGGCCCCCTGTCTGCCCCTCTCAGGTGGATGTTAAAGATCCCACGGCCACTATTTCGAAGAAGAGCAGGGGGAGTTCGCAGTTATGAAGTTCACACACACAAACACATTCACAGGAGCAGGGATGTCTTACTGCAGTTATACAGGGCCTTGGTGAGACCACACCTGGAGTATTGTGCACAGTTTTGGTCTCCTTACCTAAGAAAGGATATACTTGCCATAGAGGGAGCGCAACGACTGATTCCTGGGATGGCAGGACTGTCGTATGAGGAGAGATTGGATCGACTCGGCCTGTATTCACTCGAGTTTTTAAGAATGAGAGGGGATCTCATTGAAACATCTAAAATTCTGACAGGGTTGGACAGACTGGATGCAGGGAGGATGTTTCCCCTGGCTGGGGGGTCCAGAACGAGGGGTCACAGTCTCAGGATACGGGGTAGGACATTTAGGACTGAGATGAGGAGAAATTTCTTCACTCAGAGGGTGGTGAACCTGTGGAATTCTCTACCACAGAAGGCTGTGGAGGCCAAGTCACTGAATATATTTAAGAAGGAGCCGGATAGATTTCAAGACACAAAAGGCATCAAAGGGGTATGGGGAGAGAGCGGGAATATGGTATTGAGATAGAGGATCAGCCATGATCATATTGAATGGCGGAGCAGGCTCGAAGGGCCGAATGGCCTACTCCTGCTCCTATTTTCGATGATTCAAAGATTACTGCTGTTGATGGTCTCTGCCACCAGAGAGCAGTGACAGCCTGTGTGTGAACCTCAGCTCCACGTTCTACCAAAAATGAGATGAAACAGACTCATTTTAACAGTCAGCAATTAGAAATATCGACTTAAATATGCACAGTTAAAAAGTATTGAACTTTTTTCACTTCTGGTGCACAACTTTTCTGCCTGTCTCCTTTAAGAGGTGGAAATTTCCACCTGGGCGTGAACTTGATGCCCTTTGACCCTGGACGTGAATTCCTCCGTTACGTGTTCAAACCGCTTGAAGCTGGGATGGGAATTTATGACTTCTTACCTTTCAATCTCAGCGTTCAGACATGGGAGCTTGAATGTAAGGGGGTGTTTCAAACATCTCTGCCCTCCTCCGATTCTGGCCTCTTGCGCATCCCCCGATTTCCATCGCTCCACCATTGGCGGCCGTGCCTTCAGCTGCCTGGGCCCCGAGCTCTGGAATTCCCTCCCTAAACCTCTCCGCCTCTCTCTCCTCCTTTAAGACGCTCCTTAAAACCTACCTCTTTGACCAAGCTTTTGGTCACCTGTCCCTAATATCTCCTCATGTGGCTCGGTGTTAAATTTTTGTTTGATAATCGCTCCTGTGAAGCCCCTCGGGACGTTTTACTACGTTAAAGGCGCTATATAAATGCAAATTGTTGTTTTTGAAAGGAGCAGGGTCATGAGATTAGAGCAGAGGGTCCCATGAGGGGCCAGCACTGACTCAGGTCCGATGGGCTGAATGGTCCGCCCTGTACATTTGAAAGATTCTATGATTCACAGTGATTCGGGATGAATAAAAACTGAATGAGGTTAGTTTGTCGGGAGATGCCCTTCGTTGGAATGGAGAGTTCCACCTCAAACGCCATGCGGCCTCACCCAGATGTTGATAGAGGTTGACCGACATTTCCAGCTGTTTCAGTCTCCTGCCACCTGTCGGTCTCACTCTCCCCGATGGGCCCTGGGTTCGAGCCCCCACTCCAGTAGAAATGAGCACAAAATCCAGGCGGGCACTCCCGGTGCCAGTACCGAGGGAGCGCCGCACTGTCGGAGGCGCCGTCTTTCGGATGAGACGTTAAACCGAGGGCCCCCGTCTGCCCCTCTCGGGTGGGACGTAAAAGATCCCACGGCCGCTATTGGAAGAAGAGCAGGGGGGGAGTTCTCCCCGGTGTCCTGGCCTGACACTTAACCCTCAACCAACACCTAAAAGAACAGATTATCTGGTTATTTGTTTCATTGCTGTTTGTGGGATCTTGCTGTGCGCAAATTGGCTGCTGCGTTTCCCTACGTTATAACAGTGACCACACGTCCAAAAAAATACTTCATTGGCTGTGCCAGTGCTTTGGGACGTCCTGAGGACTTGAAAGACCCTATAGAAACGGAAGTCTTTCTCTGGTTCTTAGTGCGTTTGCATCTGAACCGTAAATAGTACAAGCCTGTCTTGATATGTTTAAAAGACCACCTACTTGGTCTAATAATGCTTTCCTGGTTACACAGAGCGCAGACTGACTGTGTAAGGTGGTTTGCTGTCTGGGACTGGAGACAGAGGTGACAAGGAGCAAATGTCCTCAGGCCCACAGCCCCTCATCCTTTTTTTTATTATTCGTTCATGGGATGTGGGCGTCGCTGGCAAGGCCGGCATTTATTGCCCATCCCTAATTGCCCTTGAGAAGGTGGTGGTGAGCCGCCTTCTTGAACCGCTGCAGTCCGTGTGGTGAAGGTTCTCCCACAGTGCTGTTAGGAAGGGAGTTCCAGGATTTTGACCCAGCAACGATGAAGGAACGGCCGATATATTTCCAAGTCGGGATGGTGTGTGACTTGGAGGGGAACGTGCAGGTGGTGTTGTTCCCATGCGCCTGCTGCCCTTGTCCTTCTAGGTGGTAGAGGTCGCGGGTTTGGGAGGTGCTGTCGAAGAAGCCTTGGCGAGTTGCTGCAGTGCATCCTGTGGATGGTGCACACTGCAGCCACTGTGCGCCGGTGGTGAAGGGAGTGAATGTTTAGGGTGGTGGATGGGGTGCCAATCAAGCGGGCTGCTTTGTCTTGGATGGTGTCGAGCTTCTTGAGTGTTGTTGGAGCTGCACTCATCCAGGCAAGTGGAGAGTGTTCCATCACACTCCTGACTTGTGCCTTGTGGATGGTGGAAAGGCTTTTGGGAATCAGGAGGTGAGTCACTCGCCGCAGAATACCCAGCCTCTGACCTGCTCTTGTAGCCACAGTATTTATATGGCTGGTCCAGTTAAGTTTCTGGTCAATGGTGACCCCCAGGTTGTTGATGGTGAGGGGGTCATCTGGTGGGTGAAGAACCAGGCAAGGCCAGGGATGTGGAGGCCCTGGACGGCAGGGCCTTGTTAACCTATTGTAGGACCTCTTCCTCCCCGGCAGCCGGCTAAATGGACAGCGGGCGGGAGGGAAGGAAGTTACGGGCCAGCAATTGGGAGATGGGAGTGAGGCCGAAGGTTTCCTTGAGGGGCCAGGGGGGTGGGAGCTCTCCTTCTCCTCCTGGCCCACAAGGAGTCCTGAAAGAGCCGCTTACTTTGGGGGAGCCGGCCTTGAATCAGCTGCCGGGAACCCCATAGCTCGGGTCTCCCCTCCCTCGCTCTCTGCTAAATTTAGGTCACGGCGCCCATGACGCATCAGGCCGTGACTTTGGTTCATTAATTAGACTCCGGCCTACCTTCAGTGGGCGCCTCGTCCACGGCCTGAATTATGAAAATTTAAAGGGGCAGGAATGGGGTCGGGTTGGGGTCGGGTTGCCCGCTCTGGATATTTTGACCGACCCACTCCCCCCCCTCCTTCTCCCTTCCATGACCAACTACTTCCCCCTTTTCCTCTCCCCTTCATTACCGTCCATTCTCCCTATTTCAACTGGTATTGGAGAGGGTGAGGGTGGTTTGATGATGAGGAGCTGGTTATTGGAGGGGGTGAGGGTGGTTTCATGATGAGGAGCTGGTTATTGGAGAGGGTGAGGGTGGTTTGATGATGAGGAGCTGGTATTGGAGGGGGTGAGGGTGGTTTGATGATGAGGAGCTGGTATTGGAGAGGGTGAGGATGGTTTGGTGATGATGAGCTGGTATTGGAGAGGGTGAGGATGGTTTGATGATGAGGAGCTGGTATTGGAGAGGGTGAGGGTGGTTTGGTGATGATGAGCTGGTATTGGAGAGGGTGAGGATGGTTTGATGATGAGGAGCTGGTATTGGAGGGGGTGAGGATGGTTTGATGATGAGGAACTGGTATTGGAGGGGGTGAGGGTGGTTTGATGATGAGGAACTGGTATTGGAGAGGGTGAGGATGGTTTGGTGATGATGAGCTGGTATTGGAGAGGGTGAGGGTGGTTTGATGATGAGGAACTGGTATTGGAGAGGGTGAGGATGGTTTGGTGATGATGAGCTGGTATTGGAGAGGGTGAGGATGGTTTGATGATGAGGAGCTGGTATTGGAGAGGGTGAGGGTGGTTTGATGATGAGGAGATGGTATTGGAGAGGGTGAGGGTGGTTTGATGATGAGGAGCTGGTATTGGAGGGGGTGAGGGTGGTTTGATGATGAGGAGCTGGTATTGGAGAGGGTGAGGGTGGTTTGATGATGAGGAGATGGTATTAGAGAGGGTGAGGGTGGTTTGATGATGAGGAGCTGGTATTGGAGAGGGTGAGGGTGGTTTGATGATGAGGAGATGGTATTGGAGAGGGTGAGGGTGGTTTGATGATGAGGAGCTGGTATTGGAGGGGGTGAGGGTGGTTTGATGATGAGGAGCTGGTATTGGAGAGGGTGAGGGTGGTTTGATGATGAGGAGCTGGTATTGGAGAGGGTGAGGGTGGTTTGATGATGAGGAGCTGGTATTGGAGACAGTGAGGGTGGTTTGATGATGAGGAGATGGTATTGGAGAGGGTGACCGTGGTTTGATGATGAGGAGCTGGTATTGGAGAGGGTGAGGGTGGTTTGATGATGAGGAGATGGTATTGGAGAGGGTGAGGGTGGTTTGATGATGAGGAGCTGGTATTGGAGAGGGTGAGGGTGGTTTGATGATGAGGAGATGGTATTGGAGAGGGTGAGGGTGGTTTGATGATGAGGAGCTGGTATTGGAGGGGGTGAGGGTGGTTTGATGATGAGGAGCTGGTATTGGAGACGGTGAGGGTGGTTTGATGATGAGGAGCTGGTATTGGAGAGGGTGAGGGTGGTTTGATGATGAGGAGCTGGTATTGGAGACGGTGAGGGTGGTTTGATGATGAGGAGATGGTATTGGAGGGGGTGACCGTGGTTTGATGATGAGGAGCTGGTATTGGAGAGGGTGAGGGTGGTTTGATGATGAGGAGATGGTATTGGAGAGGGTGAGGGTGGTTTGATGATGAGGAGATGGTATTGGAGAGGGTGAGGGTGGTTTGATGATGAGGAGCTGGTATTGGAGAGGGTGACCGTGGTTTGATGATGAGGAGCTGGTTATTGGAGAGGGTGAGGGTGGTTTGATGATGAGGAGCTGGTATTGGAGAGGGTGACCGTGGTTTGATGATGAGGAGCTGGTATTGGAGAGGGTGAGGGTGGTTTGATGATGAGGAGCTGGTATTGGAGACGGTGAGGGTGGTTTGATGATGAGGAGATGGTATTGGAGGGGGTGACCGTGGTTTGATGATGAGGAGCTGGTATTGGAGAGGGTGAGGGTGGTTTGATGATGAGGAGATGGTATTGGAGAGGGTGAGGGTGGTTTGATGATGAGGAGATGGTATTGGAGAGGGTGAGGGTGGTTTGATGATGAGGAGCTGGTATTGGAGAGGGTGACCGTGGTTTGATGATGAGGAGCTGGTTATTGGAGAGGGTGGTGGTGCGTTTGGTGAAACTTTGCTGGTCAGGAACGCAGCTGAACCTGCTCTCCCCCGACCACCATTTTAACCAGCTGCCTGACCTGTTCACTTTGGGATTTCCCTTTCTTCACCTTTTTCCTTGTTGACTGTGTGTCACTGTCACTGTTGTAATGTAGGAAACACGGCAGCTAATTTGTGCACAGCAAGATCCCACAAACAGCAACATGGTAATGACCAGGTCTGTTTTTTAGTGATGTTGGTTGAGGGATAAATATTGAGCCAGGACACTGGGGAGAACTCCCCTGCTCTTCTTACAAAATAGCAGCCATGAGGATCTTTTACGTCCACCTGAGTGGGTAGATAGGGCCTCGGTTTAAAGTTTCATCTGAAAGACGGCACCTCCAACAGTGCAGCACTCCCTCAGTGCTGGCACCGGGAGTGTCGGCCTGGAGTTTGTGCTGGAGTGGGTCTTGAACCCATGACCTTCTGACTCAGAGGCGAGAGTGCTGCTCGCTGAGCCACGGTGGGGGTCCCTTTTGGTTACAGCCGCTCCAGGTGGTCACCTGGATGTATCTCCTGTGTGGGGGACGTGAAATGTACAATCTTGAGTTGGCCCTTGTGCAGTTTGTTGCAGCTGACGGCTTCGAGGGTGTTTCTTTGTAACTCTGCCCATTCCTCCTCCTGTAACGAATGTTTCTTGCACACCTCAATCAGGTTTTCTGTGCCGTGTTTTGCGATCGGGATGTGTCTGTTGGGGGTCCGTTGTGGAGGTTGCCCCGTGCTAGAGTCTAAAAAATACTTTCTCGGCCTCCTCTCATGAAGGTAGGTTGTTATATTCACTGAGTAGAATAATCCAAATTATTTACGTTCGGACACCAGAGACAAATCAACTTGTTGGTTTTATTAATAGCAACAGAAAGTACAAGCAAGTTATACGTCTATATACTCACTAGTAGGATATCCATCGGATCTGCACAATACCAACCAATCCAAGTGAGTTCTCAGCGTGAAATACCACAGAATTAATGAAAGTGAGACTTGCTCTGAACCTGTCAATTCTGAGATTATTGTCATGTGATCTTTATGTATCTTCTGCCACTACCCAAGTTGATGATAGTGTCGCACGACATACATTCCATTCTGACTGGAATGCAAGTGTTATTGTGCAGAAGATAGGACAATTTTACAGGGTTGTAAACGTCACACCTTAACAGAATGATAACAGCTGAAATGCAGACATGTTGACTCCAAACTAGCTATAATACTTTACACAAACCCTTTGATGCTTCTTAACTTGCATTAACCTGACAACTCCAGCTTATTTAGAACTCCCTTACGGCTTCCTAATGACGTAATCTAAACTGTCTCTTAGCCTCTATTGCACACAATACATTCTCATAATGCAAAGATATGAATTCTAACTTCTGTATCGTTAAACTAGTTTTCCGATGATATCATACAATATCTCACATAGGGCAGTTCAACTATAGGTCTGCCTGTGCTTGGATATCCTGTCTTCACCTGCATAAATTATGATAATGAGGCACAAATAAAAGACATTAATAAATGTGCAGCTACCTCCCTATATAAAGTAAAGAACAATTGCACAGTTTACTAAAATTAATATCAAGCTGCAAACATGATTTCTTAACACATACTACATATTAAAGAAAAGTCTTGAATTTTACATGTCTGTCACACTTGAAACTGTCACGCACACAAAAATCTGTCAAGCCTGCACCTGATTGGCTCAGACCTTGTGTTTATAAAACAGCAACGAATCACAACAGAACTGATATCAGACTTATGAATAAGTGGAAAATCTCTGGAAAAAAAAATTGTACTTAAAAAAACAAGGAAAGCAAATATTTTTCTGCTGGTTTCTTCTGATGTGGAGTCAGGGATTTACAAGCAGTCGCCAATCTATGAATTGGCTGGGACATTTTCCCCACAAAGCGAGTGACTACACTTCAAAGGCACCTCATTGGCTGTGAAGCACTTTGGGCTGTCCTGAGGATGTGAAAGGTGCTATATAAATGCAAATTATTCCTTTCTTTCCCTCAGTGACGGCAAATAACTTCCGATTAACCCCAGTATGTGCCTACTTACAGCATTTAGACCTTTTATGCTCGTAAAAGGATCAGCCAGATCCACCTGAGCAGTGGAATAATACATTGCGCATTTTCAAGTGCCCTGTCGTAATATTTTAAAAGCTGCATGTTGTGGTGCCTACACTGCAACACTTCAAAAGTACTTCACGGCTGTGAAGGAGTGTTTTGGGATGTCAGCTTGGCTCAGTGGATAGCATTCTTTCACCCTGAGTCATAAGGTTGTGGTTTCAAGTCCCACTCCGGACATTTGAGCACGTAATCTAGTCTGACTCTCCCAGTGCCAGTACTGAGGGAGTGCTGCACTGTCGGAGGTGCCGTCTTTCGGATGAGACATTAAACCGAGGCCCCGTCTGCCCCTCTCGGGTAGAGGTAGAAGATCCCATGTCCGCTATTGGAAGAAGAGCAGGGGGAGTTCTCCCCGGTGTCCTGAGCTGACGTTTATCTCTCAGCCAACATCACTAAAAAACAGATGGAGTACAGTACAGGTGGGTACAGGTCTGTCACTGTATAACTGGGGTACAGTACTGGTGGGTACAGGTCTGTCACTGTATAACTGGGGTACAGTACTGGTGGGTACAGGTCTGTCACTGGATAACACTGGGGTACAGTACAGGTGGGTACAGGTCTGTCACTGTATAACTGGGGTACAGTACTGGTGGGTACAGGTCTGTCACTGTATAACACTGGGGTACAGTACAGGTGGGTACAGGTCTGTCACTGTATAACACTGGGGTACAGTACAGGTGGGTACAGGTCTGTCACTGGATAACACTGGGGTACAGTACTGGTGGGTACAGGTCTGTCACTGTATAATACTGGGGTACAGCACTGGTGGGTACAGGTCTGTCACTGTATAACACTGGGGTACAGTACTGGTGGGTACAGGTCTGTCACTGTATAACACTGGGGTACAGTACTGGTGGGTACAGGTCTGTCACTGTATAATACTGGGGTACAGTATGGTGGGTACAGGTCTGTCACTGTATAACACTGGGGTACAATACTGGTGGGTACAGGTCTGTCACTGTATAATACTGGGGTACAGTATGGTGGGTACAGGTCTGTCACTGTATAACACTGGGGTACAGTACTGGGGGACACAGGTCTGTCACTGTATAACACTGGGGTACAGTATGGTGGGTACAGGTCTGTCACTATAATACTGGGGTACAGTATGGTGGGTACAGGTCTGTCACTGTATAATACTGGGGTACAATACTGGTGGGTACAGGTCTGTCACTGTATAACACTGGGGTACAGTACTGGTGGGTACAGGTCTGTCACTGTATAACTGGGGGACAGTACTGGTGGGTACAGGTCTGTCATTGTATAACACTGGGGTACAGCACTGGTGGGTACAGGTCTGTCACTGTATAACACTGGGGCACAGCACTGGTGGGTACAGGTCTGTCACTGTATAACACTGGGGTATAGCACTGGTGGGTACAGGTCTGTCATTGTATAACACTGGGGCACAGCACTGGTGGGTACAGGTCTGTCACTGTATAACACTGGGGCACAGCACTGGTGGGTACAGGTCTGTCACTGTATAACACTGGGGTACAGCACTGGTGGGTGTAGATCTGTCACTGTATAACACTGGGGTACAGCACTGGTGGGTACAGGTCTGTCACTGTATAACACTGGGGTACAGTACTGGTGGGTACAGGTCTGTCACTGTATAACACTGGGGTACAGCACTGGTGGGTACAGGTCTGTCACTGTATAACACTGGGGTACAGTACTGGTGGGTACAGGTCTGTCACTGTGTAACTGGGGTACAGTACTGGTGGGTACAGGTCTGTCACTGTATAACACTGGGTTATAGCACTGGTGGGTACAGGTCTGTCACTGTATAACACTGGGGTACAGCACTGGTGGGTACAGGTCTGTCACTGTATAACACTGGGGTACAGTACTGGTGTGTACAGGTCTGTCACTGTATAACACTGGGGTACAGCACTGGTGGGTACAGGTCTGTCACTGTATAACACTGGGGTATAGCACTGGTGGGTACAGGTCTGTCACTGTATAACACTGGAGTACAGCACTGGTGGGTACAGGTCTGTCACTGTATAACACTGGGGTACAGCACTGGTGGGTACAGGTCTGTCACTGTATAACACTGGGGTACAGTACTGGTGGGTACAGGTCTGTCACTGTATAACACTGGGGTACAGTACTGGTGGGTACAGGTCTGTCACTGTATAACACTGGGGTACAGTACTGGTGGGTACAGGTCTGTCACTGTATAACACTGGGGTACAGTACTGGTGGGTACAGGTCTGTCACTGTATAATACTGGGGTACAGTACTGGTGGGTACAGGTCTGTCACTGTATAACACTGGGGTTGTTCCAAAGGCACGAAATAAAGCCTCACAGTTTTGGGAAGTGTTAACTTCAATCCCTGGGCTTTACTCCGTTAGTTAATCTCACTAGACACACTGACATTGGTCTCAGGTCCTGCACTAAGGAGGTGAAAGGACCCTACTCTCTTGCTCCAGAGGATCAAACAGCAAACAACGTCTGGGCGCGATGCCCTCCATAGTTGGGCAGCATGCTGACGCTCGCCCGCGTGAATAATGGAAGTAGCACGCCAGGCAATCGGAAATGACTGATTCCAGTGGAAGTTCCCACAACAAGGGATTTGGGGAACAGACAAATGGAAAAGTATTAGTTGGAATTCAGTAAATAAATCGCAGTGACATATGAACATAGGAAATTGCTGGACGAAGACAGACCAGGTCTGTCTAGTGTGTCTTCTACCACCCCGATACAATGATTTTGGAGTTGCTGACTGATCATAGCAATCAGTGAGTGTACAACAGACCCAGACATGAGACGAGGAAAACCCCCAGGGGTGGGGAGCTTTGGGAACCATAGGTCTAAAGTCACCCGTTCCTCCCGAGCCTGTTGCCAGATGTCCTGTCTCCAATTATTCATAAAATATATCCCAAAATGTTATCTTCTGAAACAAATCTACCTAATTTGCATTTGAATGAATCAGTACTATCTGCTTTCACCATCTCCAGTTAATGTTAAACTTGTGTCGAACCTTGGTTAGACCACACACTTGGAGTACTGTGCACAGTTCTGGCCTCCGTCATATAAAAAGGGTACAGAGGCATTGGAGAAGGTGCAAAACAGTTTCACAAGGATGATACCAGAACTGAGAGGATCTACTGGAGAATCTCAGCAAGTCAGGCAACATCTGGGGAGAAAGAAACAGTTAAAGTTTCAGGTCGGTGACCTGTCATCCCAACTGGAAGATGTTAAAAGATTTAAAAGTTTTTAAGTAAGTACAGAAAAGAAATTGAGGAACTATGGGTCCCAGCTATGCCTGCCCTTTTTATGGGCAAAGTGGAACATTCCCTGTTCCAGTCCTACTCAGGTCCCCGCCCTCACCTCTTTTTTTCCAATAGGTTGATGACTGTTTCGGGGCCGTTTCCTGAACTGGAAAATTTCATCAACTTTGCTTCCAATTTCCACCCTTCCCTCGGCTTCACATGGTCCATCTCCGACTCTTCCCTTCCTCGACTTCTCTATCTCCATTTCTGGGGATAGGCTGTCAACTGATATTTATTATAAGCCCACCGACCCCCACAGCTGCCTTGATTGCACTTCCTCCCATCCCGCTGCCTGTAAGGACTCTATTCCCTTCTCCCAGTTTCTCGTCGCATCTGCTCTGACGATGCCACCTTCCACACCAGCGTTTCTGATAGGTCTTCCTTTTTCCTCGATCGAGGATTCCCCTCCACTGTAGTTGACGGGGCCCTCGACCGTGTCCGTCCTATTTCCCGCACTTCTGCCCTCACCCCTTCCCTCTCCCTCCCAGAACCATGATAGGGTCTCCCCTCGTCTTCACCTTCCACCTCCACCAGCCTCCACATTCAACGTATCATCCTCCGCCATTTCCTCCACCTCCAGCGCGATCCCACCACCAAACACATCTTCCCCTCCCAGCATTTCGAAGGGACCGCTCCCTCCGCCCTGGTCCACTCTTTCATCGCCCCCAACGCCCGCTCTCCTCCCCACGGCACCTTCCCGTGTGAGCGCAGGAGATACAACACCTGCCCTTTAACCGCCTCCCGCCATCCAGAACCCCAAACACTCCTGCCAGGTGAAACAGCGATTTACTTGTACTGCTTCTAATTTACTATACTGTATCCGCTGCTCACGATGCGGTCTCTCCTCTCCATTGAGGAGAACAAACGCAGAGTGGGCGATGGCTTTGCTGAACACCCTCCGCTCTGTCCGCAAACGTGACCCCTGACCTGCCGGCCGCTTGCCATTTTAATTCCCCGTCCCACTCTCACTCTGCCCTCGGCCTCTTACTCTCTTCCAATGAAGCTCGAGGAACAGCACCTCATCTTTCGAATTAGGCACTTTACAACCTTCTAGACTCAACACTGATTTCAATAACTTCAGATCATAACTACTGCTCGCATTCTTTTCTGGATCAGCGGGTGCTGGTAATGGTTCTGATGTTGCCATTTACAGCTCCTCTAGGCCCATCTTTTGTTTCTTAACCTGTCCCATTACCACCCTCTTTGCCTTACACCATCATCCCTCTTGTCATTTAATCACTCCTGCCCACTACCCTATCACAGACCTCCCCTTGTACTTTCCTCCCCTTTTCCCTCGCTCTGTACTTGCTGGAAAACTGTTAACACTTTAACATCATCCAGATCGGACGAAGGTTCATCGGCCTGAACCGTTAACTCTGTTTCTTTCTCCACAGAGGCCGCCTCACTTGCTGACCTTCTCCGGCATCTTCTGTTTTTATATCAGACTTCCAGCATCCGCAGTATTTTGCTTTTGAGAGGATATCCTTATCAGGAGAGGCTGAACAGGAAAGAGAAGGCTGAGGGGTGACCTGATAGAGGTCTTTAAGATTATGAAGGGGTTTGATAGGGTAGACGTAGAGAAGATGTTTCCACTTGTGGGGGAGACCAGAACTAGGGGGCCATAAATATAAGATAGTCACTAATAAATCCAATAGGGAATTCAGGAGAAACTTCTTTACCCAGAGAGTGGTGAGAATGTGGAACTCGCTCCCACAAGGAGTAGTTGAGGTGAATAGTGTAGATGGATTTAAGGGGAAGCTGGATAAACACATGAGGGAGAAAGGAATAGAAGGATATGGTGAGAGGGTGAGATGGAGTAGGGAGGGAGGAGGCTCGTGTGGAGCATAAACACCGGGATAGACCAGTTGGGCAAATATCTTCCCTCACTATAGAAATCGAGCCAGGGTCACATCCATTGTGAATGACTGCTGAAAGATTTCTTGGGGGGCTCTCTCCCTAAGAATCAGAGAATCTTACAACACAGAAGGAGGCCATTCAGCCCATCGTGCCTATGCCGGCTCTTTGAGAGAGCTATCCAATCAATCCCACTCCACTCCCTGCTCTTTCCCCTGTAGTCCTGCAAATTTTTCCCCTTCAAGTATTTATCCAATTCCCTTTTGAAAGTTATTATTGAATCTGCTTCCACCGCCCTTTCAGGCAGCGCATTCCAGATCAGAACAACTCACTGCGTAAAAAACATTCTCCTCATCTCCCCCTCTGGTTCTTTTGCCGATTATCTTAAATCTGTGCCCTCTGGTTACCGACCCTCCTGCCACTGGAAACAGTTTCTCCTTATTTACTCTATCAAAACCCTTCATGATTTTGAACGCCTCTATTAAATCTCCCCTTAACCTTCTCTGCTCTGAGGAGAACAATCCCAGCTTCTCCAGTCTCTCCACATGACTGAAATCCCTCATCCCCAGTGTCAATCCGGTAAATCTCCTCCGCGGCTGGAAGCTTTGGACTCCGGTTTAATGCAACGTTCAGAATCCAGAATAGGACGTGTCTCCCGACTCCGACACGGACATGATGGACTGCCTGCGGCTTGGTCCAGCGCACTTCCTGGCGAACTCCTGGCTGACGCAGCCCCCGTCCCTCAGCATCTTCAGCAGGTGTCTCCTGAACTTCATCCCGACGAAGGCGTACAGGAAAGGGTTGAGGCAGCAGTGGAGGTAGCCCAGGCATCCCGTGATGGAGTGAGTGACGTCCAGTTGAGTCTCCATGTCGCAGTCCCTCTGCAAGGCACCCAGCCTGTTCAGAGTGTCCAGGAACATGACGATGTTGTAAGGCGTCCAGCAGATGAAGAAGGCAGCAACCACCACCACAATGACCTTAATGGCTTTGCTTTCCTTTTTCCGCTGTAGGTTTTGGGATCGATTGAGAGTCCTGATGATGTTGAGGTAACAGTACGACATCACCACCAAGGGGATAAGGAAACCAGTGACGTGATAGAAGAATCGGGAGGCCATGATCCAAGCCTTGGAGCTTTCCGCCCTATAATTGTGTACACACTGGAAAGAGCCATTATAATATTTCGGCTTCAGGTATATGAAATCAGGAATGGCGAAAAGCAAGCAGATGCACCACACGACAAGGCAGACGACGTACGCTGTGTGAGACCGTTGTCTTTTATACATCTGAACCGCATGCACAATGGACACATAACGGTCAATGCTTATGCAGAACAGAAGATAGATGCTGCTGTAGAAGTTGATGTTGAAGATAGCGCCAATAAACTTGCAGGCCACCGTCCCAAAGATCCAGCCTCTGGCTTCCTCGACTGCCCAGAAGGGCATGCTG
The DNA here is from genome assembly GCF_035084215.1 of Heptranchias perlo. Classification (NCBI taxonomy): domain Eukaryota; kingdom Metazoa; phylum Chordata; class Chondrichthyes; order Hexanchiformes; family Hexanchidae; genus Heptranchias; species Heptranchias perlo. The sequence goes on along the minus strand of NC_090366.1, from coordinate 11,916,252 downwards.
AGGACCATGAGAACATCAGCAATGGCCAAGTGGAGGATATAGGTCTCTGTGACAGCCAGCATTCGCATGTTCCTCATGAGGACCAGCACCACCATCCCATTCCCAAGCAGCCCCACGACGAAAATGGCAGAGTACAAGACGGGGAAGAAGATTTGGTTGAACGATTTGCTCTGCATGGCATCGCAGGGCTCGACGGGACAGAGAACACTGGTGTCACATGGATCGGAGCTGTCATTTGGGAAATAATCAAAGCTATAGTTCAAGTTCAGAAGGTCAAACAGAGATCTATTGTCATTATAGAAATCCTGCAAGAGAATAAACAGCACATTAGCTAAAATTAAATTCAAAATTTAAAAAAAAAATCAGGAGAAAACCACAATCTGGAATATCAATCCATAACAAATTGAAAATCTTGCAATCACTACAACTGGCATCTATAGCAGGCCACTAACTTAGTAACACATCCCAAGGTGCTTCACAGGAGCGTAATCAAGACTAAAATGGACATTCGGGCCAAAATTTATCTCTTGAACAACACCACTAAAAAACAGATGATCTGGTCATTTATCACGTTGCTGTTTGTGGGATCTTGCTGTGCGCAAATTGGCTGCCGCGTTTCCTACATTACAACAGTGACTACACTTCAAAAAGTACCTCATTGGCTGTAAAGCACTTTGGGACGTCCTGAGGTCGTGAAAGGCGCTATATAAATGCAAGTTCTTTCTTTCAAAAACTCTCTCGATCGTCAGTGGCGCTAAAATATTGTTCGAAAATCGAAGTCTTTGGCCAGTTCTTTTGTTGGAAACCCAAAGGCTGCGTCTATATGATCACCCATATTCCACAGCAACAAGAATCACAGGGCGGCAGGAAGGGAACGGAAATAGTCGTTCGTTCTGACTGCGAAAGCTCCTCGATTCAGCCCTTGTAATTCGCCCTGACTTTATTTAAGAGGTATGTGGGAGAAGGTGCAATAGTTTGGAGTCTTACGGAATGGACCAAGATTACGACGGACTTGATTGCCAGCCTCAGCCGTGAGTCTCTTCTCTGGGCCAGAAGATCGTGGGTGCGAAGCCTCGCTCCAAATCCAGGCCGACGCTCCCCCAGTGCAGAGGGAGCCCTGCACTGTCGGAGGTGCCGTCTTTCGGATGAGGCCTTAAACCGAGGCCCTCCCATCCCTGGTCTGCCCCGCTCAGGTGGGACGTAAAAGATCCCACGGTCACTATTGGAAGAAGAGCAAGGGGGGAGTTCTCCCCGGTGCCTTGGCCAATATTTCTCCCTCAAACAACTAAAACAGATTATCACGTTGGCAGTTCGTGGGATCTTGCTGTGCGCAAATTGGCTGCTGTGTTTCCTACGTTACAACAGCGACTAACTTCAAACAGTACGCCAATGGCTGAAAGTTTCTTTCTTTGCGCTACCCACCCACCCCCCCAATGAAAGCAACACTCGAAGACGGGTCCCTCTTAAAACCTTTGACCCACCATCTTTCGGGCTGTTGTTCATATTTTTGTCACTCTGCAAAAAAGCCTGTGAGCCAACTCCACCCAATGTGAGACCACATCAAAGTAGTACAACTCCTATCTCAATCTTCTCTGCAGGACCCAACGAACAAAGATTTTTCTTTCTAACCTCAGCCCGTTGAATGTTCTATATCGGCCGTGGTCTTTGGGCGAGACATTCTCCAACCATTGGGAAAAATTGCAGGATGTGGCGCCTTGTAAATCTTCACCGGGCTGACCTGATATCTTTTTTCCAAGTACGGAGGGTTTGGGTTTTAATGTACCTGCAGGTTGTAGGAGGAAGGGGAGACTGAGGGAGGGGAGGGGGCTCTCTCAGTTTGGAGACTGAGGGAGGGGAGGAGTCCCACAGATTGGGGGGGGAGACTGAGGGACAGGAGGAGTCCCACAATTTGGAGGTGAGGAGTCCCACAGTTTGGAGACCGAGGGAGGGGAGGAGTCCTACAGTTTGGAGGGGAGACTGAGGGAGGGGAGGAGTCCCACAGTTTGGAGGTGAAGAGTCCTACAGTTTGGAGGGGAGACTGAGGGAGGGGAGGAGTCCCACAGATTGGGGGGAGACTGAGGGAGGGGAGGTCCCACAGTTTGGAGGTGAAGAGTCCTACAGTTTGGAGGGGAGACTGAGGGAGGGGAGGAGTCCCACAGATTGGGGGGAGACTGAGGGAGGGGAGGTCCCACAGTTTGGAGGTGAAGAGTCCTACAGTTTGGAGGGGAGACTGAGGGAGGGGAGGTCCCACAGTTTGGAGGTGAGGAGTCCCACAGTTTGGAGACTGAGGGAGGGGAGGAGTCCCACAGTTTGGAGACTGAGGGAGGGGAGGAGTCCCACAGTTTGGAGGGGAGACTGAGGGAGGAGAAGAGTCCCACAGTTTGGAGGGGAGACTGAGGGAGGAGAAGAGTCACACAGTTTGGAGGGGAGACTGAGGGAGGGGAAGAGTCCCACAGTTTGGAGACGCTGAGGAAGAACGAGTTAGAGCAGGAGAGGGTGCGACAAATCTTGATTTCAACACAGTGAGGATGAAGTGAAGAGGAGGGAGAGTGCATAAGAGGGTGGAAGGCAGGAACGAGAGAGCAAAGTTCAAAGTTCAGAGGAATACTGCATCAAAATTATTAAAATAGACAGGCAAAGATTGTAACAGACAGAAAGACTTGTATTTGTACAGAATATTATCAAATCCCAAAGTGTCTTAAAAGAAATGAACAACACTGAAGTGCATAGGTAAACACAGCTGCCATTTTGTGCATGGCAAGATCCCACAACAATCAACTGGGAGTGTCGGCCTGAATTAGGGCTCAAACCCATGACCTTCTAACTCAGAGGTGAGAGTGCGACTCACTGAGCCACGGCTGACATGCTCAGAGATTAGAGGGCAAAGAAAAAAACCTCTATCATCAAGTTACATCGAAACTACCGCACAGAAACAGGCCATTCGGCCCAACTGGTCTATCCCGGTGTTTATGCTCCACACGAGCCTCCTCCCTCCCTACTCCATCTCACCCTATCCCCATATCCTTCTATTCCTTTCTCCCTCATGTGTTTATCCAGCTTCCCCTTAAATCCATCTACACTATTCACCTCAACTACTCCTTGTGGGAGCGAGTTCCACATTCTCACCACTCTCTGGGTAAAGAAGTTTCTCCTGAATTCCCCGTTGGATTTATTACTGACTATCTTATATTTATGGACCCCTAGTTCTGGTCTCCCCCACAAGTGGAAACATCTTCTCTCCGTCTACCCTATCGAACCCTTTCATAATCTTAAAGACCCCTATCAGGTCACCCCTCAGTCTTCTCTTTTCTGGAGAAAAGAGCCCCAACCTGTTCAGCCTTTCCTGATAGTTATAAGCTCTCAGTTCTGGTATCATCCTTGTGAATCTTCTTTGCACCTTCTCCAGGTGGGATATAAAAGATCCCACGGCCACTATTTCGAAGAAGAGCAGGGGGGGGAGTTCTCCCCGATGTCCTGAGCCAATATTTATCCCTCAACCAACCTCTAAAAATAGATTATCACGTTGGCCGTTGGCTGGAGCTTGCTGTGTGCAAACTGGCTGCTGGGTTTCGTACGTTACAACAGTGATTCCATTGAAAGGGACTACACAAATGCAAATTCTTTCTTTTCAAATTTAGAGGCAATGAAGAGGCACAGAACTGAAGAAATGATTCATCAGGTGGAGTGTGTATCTCCTGGTTATTCTGATATGCAAAAGCTGCCCGTCAGTTTTCTGCAAGTCAGCGTCTATGGAATTCACACTTTGAGGTAGACCTTGGTTTTGGTGGCTCGAAGTTTCCTGCCTCGGCTGCTGCTCATTCGCACGGTTTTTAAATGATAGCTCGTTAGCTTAGGCGAATTCCCCGAGCACTTAGAAAAACGGCCGGCCCGGCCCGTCTCCCCGGGGGAGGTGGAAGGGTTTGGGCAACTTCACCCTGCGGGATGAGCCAATATCGGGCCGCGATGTCCCATGTGGTCAAATAGCTCACCGTCCACCCCCCCACCGTCCGACGTGGAGAACGACAAAGAGAAACATTCAGGAGCCGAGGAGCGAAAAGCTTCAGAAAGCGGACTCACCATTCGGGCCGATGGAGGGACTTTGGTAACAGCGAGGATGAGAGAGGACGGTCACTTTTTTAATGGGGTCCCAATGAAGAGACCACTCTGAGCCATTGTCACTGTGATATCTCATCCATAATAGAGTACAGCCAACAGGGCTTACGGCGTTCATCAAAATGAAGGAGGCTTCTACCTGGCAATGGGACATTTCCACCCATCGCTCCATCACCTCACTGATAACCATCCCCAGAGTCCAGCTTTGACCCTCTCGCCAGTTTTGTTTTAAGAATGAGCTAGTCATCTTCTCCACTCTCCAATCTCTCTGGCTCTGTCACAACCTACCTCGTCTCTCCCCGTGACCTTGAACTCTCCTCTTTTGTCCTCCAAAAGTCCCAAACTCCCCTACCCTGCAACAACGAAGTCTTGCATTTATATAGCGCCTTTAACGTAGTAAAACGTCCCAAGGCGCTTCACAGGAGGGTAAGTCAGACAAAATTTGACACCGAGCCACATAAGGAGATATTAGGACAGGTGACCAAAAGCCAAAAGGCGGGTTTTAAGGAGCGTCTTAAAGGAGGAGAGAGAGGCGGAGAGGTTTAGGGAGGGAATTCCAGAGCTTAGGGCCGAGACGGCTGAAGGCACGGCCGCCAATGGTGGAGCGATGGAAATCGGGGGATGCGCAAGAGGCCAGAATTGGAGGAGCGCAGAGATCTCGGAGGGTTGTAGGGTTGGAGGAGGTTACAGAGATAGGGAGGGGGACGAACTCTTCGTCCTTCCCTGTGTCCTCGCTGTGTTGAAATGAAGACTCATCGTGTCATCTCCCACTCTCAGTCGTCCTCAGGAGCTCCGAACTGTGGGACTCCTCTCCTCCCTCAAAAAACCCAAGCTTGGTGTCAAATGAATTGCTATTACCTAAATTACTACTTTTTCTCTCCTATCATCATGAAACTTGTTGATGTCCTGCACTATTGAATAATGAGAGAGGAGAGTGAAAGAGGAACGAGACTTTGAAAATAATGCACACTTCCTCAGCAGGGTTAAAATGGTGAGACCACCACAGCTGTGGGATGTTAGACTCAAGACGCGACATAACGGTTTCCAAGATTAGCACATGAACAATTTGTGCGTTTGTGTGATATTCCTCCGAGTGATATTTTAAACGAGGTGCTAACCTGTTCATAATAAACGGATTAACGCTGGACAGAAGGATATCATGCAAACATGCTACGCCATTGTACATGATTGTCGAAGCCCATCCCTCCAGTCCCCTAACTCTCCCATCGAAGCCCATCCCTCCAGTCCCCTAACTCTCCCATCGAAGCCCATCCCTCCAGTCCCCTAACTCTCCCATCGAAGCCCATCCCTCCAGTCCCCTAACTCTCCCATCGAAGCCCATCCCTCCAGTCCCCTAACTCTCCCATCGAAGCCCATCCCTCCAGTCCCCTAACTCTCCCATCGAAGCCCATCCCTCCAGTCCCTAACTCTCCCATCGAAGCCCATCCCTCCAGTCCCCTAACTCTCCCATCGAAGCCCATCCCTCCAGTCCCCCAACTCTCCCATCGAAGCCCATCCCTCCAGTCCCCTAACTCCCCCATCGAAGTCCATCCCTCCAGTCCCCTAACTCTCCCATCGAAGCCCATCCCTCCAGTCCCCCAACTCTCCCATCGAAGCCCATCCCTCCAGTCCCCTAACTCTCCCATCGAAGCCCATCCCTCCAGTCCCCGAACTCTCCCATCGAAGCCCATCCCTCCAGTCCCCTAACTCTCCCATCGAAGCCCATCCCTCCAGTCCCCTAACTCTCCCATCGAAGCCCATCCCTCCAGTCCCCTAACTCTCCCATCGAAGCCCATCCCTCCAGTCCCCTAACTCTCCCATCGAAACCCATCCCCCCAATACCCCAACTCTCCCATCGAAGCCCATCCCTCCAGTCCCTAACTCTCCCATCGAAGCCCATCCCTCCAGTCCCCTAACTCTCCCATCGAAGCCCATCCCTCCAGTCCCCTAACTCTCCCATCGAAGCCCATCCCTCCAGTCCCCTAACTCTCCCATCGAAGCCCATCCCTCCAGTCCCCTAACTCTCCCATCGAAGCCCATCCCTCCAGTCCCCTAACTCTCCCATCGAAGCACATCCCTCCAGTCCCCTAACTCTCCCATCGAAGCCCATCCCTCCAGTCCCCTAACTCTCCCATCGAAGCCCATCCCTCCAGTACCCCAACTCTCCCATCGAAGCCCATCCCTCCAGTCCCCTAACTCTCCCATCGAAACCCATCCCCCCAATACCCCAACTCTCCCATCGAAGCCCATCCCTCCAGTACCCTAACTCTCCCATCGAAGCCCATCCCTCCAGTACCCTAACTCTCCCATCGAAGCCCATCCCTCCAGTCCCCTAACTCTCCCATCAAAACCCATCTCTCCAGTCCCCTAACTCTCCCATCGAAGCCCATCCCTCCAGTCCCCTAACTCTCCCATCGAAGCCCATCCCTCCAATCCCCAACTCTCCCATCGAAGCCCATCCCTCCAGTCCCCTAACTCTCCCATCGAAGCCCATCCCTCCAGTCCCCAACTCTCCCATCGAAGCCCATCCCTCCAGTCCCCTAACTCTCCCATCGAAGCCCATCCCTCCAGTCCCCGAACTCTCCCATCGAAGCCCATCCCTCCAGTCCCCTAACTCTCCCATCGAAGCCCATCCCTCCAGTCCCCTAACTCCCCCATCGAAGCCCATCCCTCCAGTCCCCTAACTCTCCCATCGAAGCCCATCCCTCCAGTCCCCTAACTCCCCCATCGAAGCCCATCCCTCCAGTCCCCTAACTCTCCCATTGAAGCCCATCCCTCCAGTACCCTAACTCCCCCATCGAAGCCCATCCTTCCAGTCCCCTAACTCTCCCATGTGCCCCATCCCTCCAGTCCCCCAACTCCCCCATCGAAGCCCATCCCTCCAGTCCCCTAACTCCCCCATCGAAGCCCATCCCTCCAGTCCCCTAACTCTCCCATCGAAGCCCATCCCTCCAGTCCCCTAACTCCCCCATCGAAGCCCATCCCTCCAGTCCCCTAACTCTCCCATCGAAGCCCATCCCTCCAGTCCCCTAACTCTCCCATCGAAGCCCATCCCTCCAGTCCCCTAACTCTCCCATCGAAACCCATCCCCCCAATACCCCAACTCTCCCATCGAAGCCCATCCCTCCAGTCCCCTAACTCTCCCATCGAAGCCCATCCCTCCAGTCCCCAACTCTCCCATCGAAGCCCATCCCTCCAGTCCCCTAACTCTCCCATCGAAGCCCATCCCTCCAGTCCCCTAACTCCCCCATCGAAGCCCATCCCTCCAGTCCCTAACTCTCCCATCGAAACCCATCCCCCCAATACCCCAACTCTCCCATCGAAGCCCATCCCTCCAGTCCCCTAACTCCCCCATCGAAGCCCATCCCTCCAGTCCCCTAACTCTCCCATCGAAGCCCATCCCTCCAGTCCCCTAACTCCCCCATCGAAGCCCATCCCTCCAGTCCCCTAACTCTCCCATTGAAGCCCATCCCTCCAGTCCCCTAACTCTCCCATCGAAGCCCATCCCTCCAGTCCCCTAACTCTCCCATTGAAGCCCATCCCTCCAGTCCCCTAACTCTCCCATGTGTCCCATCCCTCCAGTCCCCCAACTCTCCCATCGAAGCCCATCCCTCCAGTCCCCTAACTCCCCCATCGAAGCCCATCCCTCCAGTCCCCTAACTCTCCCATCGAAGCCCATCCCTCCAGTCCCCTAACTCTCCCATCGAAGCCCATCCCTCCAGTCCCCCAACTCTCCCATCGAAGCCCATCCCTCCAGTCCCCTAACTCTCCCATCGAAGCCCATCCCTCCAGTCCCCTAACTCTCCCATCGAAGCCCATCCCTCCAGTCCCCTAACTCTCCCATCGAAGCCCATCCCTCCAGTCCCCTAACTCTCCCATCAAAGCCCATCCCTCCAGTCCCCTAACTCTCCCATCGAAGCCCATCCCTCCAGTCCCCCAACTCTCCCATCGAAGCCCATCCCTCCAGTCCCCCAACTCTCCCATCGAAGCCCATCCCTCCAGTACCCCAACTCTCCCATCGAAGCCCATCCCTCCAGTCCCCCAACTCTCCCATCGAAGCCCATCCCTCCAGTACCCTAACTCTCCCATCGAAGCCCATCCCTCCAGTCCCCCAACTCTCCCATCGAAGCCCATCCCTCCAGTACCCTAACTCTCCCATCGAAGCCCATCCCTCCAGTACCTCAACTCTCCCATCGAAGCCCATCCCTCCAGTCCCCTAACTCTCCCATCGAATCCCATCCCTCCAGTCCCCTAACTCCCCCATCGAAGCCCATCCCTCCAGTCCCCTAACTCTCCCATCGAAGCCCATCCCTCCAGTCCCCTAACTCTCCCATCGAAGCCCATCCCTCCAGTCCCCCAACTCTCCCATCGAAGCCCATCCCTCCAGTACCCCAACTCTCCCATCGAAGCCCATCCCTCCAGTCCCCCAACTCTCCCATCGAAGCCCATCCCTCCAGTACCCTAACTCTCCCATCGAAGCCCATCCCTCCAGTCCCCCAACTCTCCCATCGAAGCCCATCCCTCCAGTACCCTAACTCTCCCATCGAAGCCCATCCCTCCAGTACCTCAACTCTCCCATCGAAGCCCATCCCTCCAGTCCCCTAACTCTCCCATCGAATCCCATCCCTCCAGTCCCCTAACTCCCCCATCGAAGCCCATCCCTCCAGTCCCCTAACTCTCCCATCGAAGCCCATCCCTCCAGTCCCCTAACTCTCCCATCGAAGCCCATCCCTCCAGTCCCCTAACTCTCCCATCGAAGCCCATCCCTCCAGTCCCCTAACTCTCCCATCGAAGCCCATCCCTCTAGTACCCGAACTCTCCCATCGAAGCCCATCCCTCCAGTCCCCTAACTCTCCCATTGAAGCCCATCCCTCCAGTCCCCTAACTCTCCCATGTGTCCCATCCCTCCAGTCCCCCAACTCTCCCATCGAAGCCCATCCCTCCAGTCCCCTAACTCCCCCATCGAAGCCCATCCCTCCAGTCCCCTAACTCTCCCATCGAAGCCCATCCCTCCAGTCCCCTAACTCCCCCATCGAAGCCCATCCCTCCAGTCCCCCAACTCTCCCATCGAAGCCCATCCCTCCAGTCCCCTAACTCTCCCATCGAAGCCCATCCCTCCAGTCCCCTAACTCTCCCATCGAAGCCCATCCCTCCAGTCCCCTAACTCTCCCATCAAAGCCCATCCCTCCAGTCCCCTAACTCTCCCATCGAAGCCCATCCCTCCAGTCCCCCAACTCTCCCATCGAAGCCCATCCCTCCAGTCCCCTAACTCTCCCATCGAAGCCCATCCCTCCAGTCCCCTAACCCTCCCATCGAAGCCCATCCCTCCAGTCCCCCAACTCTCCCATCGAAGCCCATCCCTCCAGTCCCCTAACTCTCCCATCGAAGCCCATCCCTCCAGTCCCCTAACTCCCCCATCGAAGCCCATCCCTCCAGTCCCCCAACTCTCCCATCGAAGCCCATCCCTCCAGTCCCCTAACTCTCCCATCGAAGCCCATCCCTCCAGTCCCCCAACTCTCCCATCGAAGCCCATCCCTCCAGTCCCCTAACTCTCCCATCGAAGCCCATCCCTCCAGTCCCCCAACTCTCCCATCGAAGCCCATCCCTCCAGTCCCCTAACTCTCCCATCGAAGCCCATCCCTCCAGTACCCTAACTCTCCCATCGAAGCCCATCCCTCCAGTCCCCTAACTCTCCCATCGAAGCCCATCCCTCCAGTCCCCTAACTCCCCCATCGAAGCCCATGCCTCCAGTCCCCTAACTCTCCCATCGAAGCCCATCCCTCCAGTCCCCTAACTCTCCCATCGAAGCCCATCCCTCCAGTCCCCCAACTCTCCCATCGAAGCCCATCCCTCCAGTCCCCTAACTCTCCCATCGAAGCCCATCCCTCCAGTCCCCTAACTCTCCCATCGAAGCCCATCCCTCCAGTCCCCTAACTCCCCCATCGAAGCCCATGCCTCCAGTCCCCTAACTCTCCCATCGAAGCCCATCCCTCCAGTACCCTAACTCTCCCATCGAAGCCCATCCCTCCAGTCCCCTAACTCTCCCATCGAAGCCCATCCCTCCAGTCCCCTAACTCTCCCATCGAAGCCCATCCCTCCAGTCCCCTAACTCTCCCATCGAAGCCCATCCCTCCAGTCCCCTAACTCTCCCATCGAAGCCCATCCCTCTAGTACCCGAACTCTCCCATCTAAATCCATCTCTCTAGTCCCCTAACTCTCAGGTTTCAAGTCACACTCCAGAGACTTGAACCTAAAATCCAGGCCGACGCTCCCAGTGCCGGTTCTGAGGGAGCGCCGCACTGTCGGAGGTGCCGTCTTTCGGATGGGTCGTTAAACCGAGGGCCCCCGTCTGCCCCTCCCAGGTGGATGTAAAAGATCCCACGGCCACTATTTCGAAGAAGAGCAGGGGGGAGTTCTCCCCGGTGTCCTGGGGCCGATGTTTATCCCTTAACTAACATCACGCAAAAACGGGTTATCACATTGCTGTTTGTGGGATCTAGCTGTGCGCAAACTGGCTGCCGCGTTTCCTACATTCCAACAGTGACTGCACTTCAAAAAAAGTACTTAATCGGCTGTAAAGCGCTTTGGGACGTCCTGAGGTCGTGAAAGGCGCTATATAAATGCAAGTTCTGACTTCCTTCCTCTCGTTCTCTCGTTCTCTCTCTCTCTCTCTCTCTTACTCTGGCCAATTTCCCTCCCACACCGCTCTGAGGCCCTGCTAACCCGGGGGATTGGGTAGTTTAGTCGAGTTTCCGGCTGATAGCTAATCTCAGCTGATGCTGTATTTACAAACAGGGCACAGGTCGGAGACAGGGCGAGGGGGATCTTGCTACTCTGTTTGATGCAGGACCGCGTGGCCGGGTGGGCCAATCTATCCACCCCCCTCGTTCTCCCCCTCACAGCGACAAGAGAAAAATGGAGAACAGAATGTTCCATGATGCGCGAACAAAAACAACTTAAAATGGCCGAAACCCATTGCATGATAAAAGTTCCTTTTTGAGTGTCTTCGTTATGTTGAAACTCATCTCTGACCTGTTCACAACCAGTGGTTTTCACACCTCTCCTGACTCTACGTACTTCTTATAACAGCTAACCCACATCCCCATTTACCGTAGAACCAAGGTTTTTTTTTTCAGAAACTCAACGCTGTTGTACGATTCTGCACCCTTGCTGCAGAGAGCTCTTTGCCCGTGAATGGCCTCCCTCTGCGCTGTAAGACTCATCGTATTGTTCGTAACAGGCAGAAGCAGGCTCGGGTCTTAGTGGTCACTTCGACACGCAGACGAGAGTTTAGTGTCCAAAACAAGTGAGGTCTGCTAACCCGCAGCTGCTGCATCTTTAAACGCAGGGATGACCAAAATAACGAGCAGGATTTTTTTTTCCAGCAAACAAATCGCCAATCCTTTCTCTCCGACCTCCCTCAGCTGAGCAATTTTCTCTGCCTTTTAACCTTCCAGGTCGGGCGTTATTCCCGATTGATCTCAATTGCCTGGAAAGGTTTCTTAAAGCCACATCGCCTTGCCCTGCTCAGGCTGTCATCTTCCACAATTTCTCGAAGCTGCTTCGAGCGGATTGACTTTTGAAATCAGCGCAACAGCTCGAGCGTAAAGTGCGAACGGGGGCGTCATCGGCCTACGTCTTAAATTTCGCCCGACTTGGGGTCAATCCCGCCCGGATTGCCCTGATTTCGGGGTGGAAAGCAAGCAGGAACACCAGGCCGTTCCTGAGCGTTGGTTGGTTTAATCTGGGGGTGAGGTGTGAGAAGGAGGGCGCAATTCTGCAGGAGCTGTAGCTTGGGAGACGGAGTAAGGGAGGATGTTCCCGAGGGACGAGGGAGCGAATTGTATGTTGGGGAAATAGCGAGCAGTGTTGGCCATTCTCTCTGTCTCTCTCCGCCCTTTCCAAGTTTATCTTTGTGCTTTAAGATTGGGTAAATCGAGTAAGAGTCTAATTTTACAACCACTATGCCTCAGCACCACTTAAAGGCATGGTGGTAAACATTGGTAAACTTTGTGCCCATTTTTCAGGTACAAAACAACCACATTTTGCATTTATATAGCGCCTTTAACATAGTAAAACGTCCCAAGGCACTTCACAGGAGTGATTATCAAACAGGATTTGACACCGAGACACGTAAAGAGATATTAGGACAGGCGACCAAAAGTTCAGTCAAAGAGGTAGGTTTTAAAGGACGAGAGAGAGAGGCGGAGAGGTTTAGGGAGGGAATTCCAGAGCTTAGGGCCCAGGCGGCTGAAGGCACGGCCGCCAATGGTGGAGCGATGGAAATCGGGGGATGCGCAAGAGGCCAGAGTTGGAGGAGCGCAGAGATCTCGGAGGGTCGTGGGGGCTGGAGGAGGTTACAGAGATAGGGAGGGGGGGCGAGGAGGCCATGGAGGGATTTGAACACGAGGAGAGAGAGGTGGGGATTATAGGGAATGATTTTGACTTTAATGGTCGTGTAAATGGACGCTCACAATTCAGCTGCCTCTTAGATTCCATTGACTTCAATTGAAATGAGAAGTGGGAGAGATCTATAACGAGTGGCTGAATCGATATCATTCAGGCCGTAAATATAAGATAGTCACTAATAAATCCAATAGGGAATTCAGGAGAAACTTCTTTACCCAGAGAGTGGTGAGAATGTGGAACTCGCTATCACAAGGAGTAGTTGAGGCAAATAACACAGATGGATTTAAGGTGATAGAAACATAGGAAATAGGAGCAAGAGTAGGCCATTCGGCCCTTCGGGCCTGCTCCGCCACTCAAAATGATCATGGCCGATCGTCTAACTCAGTACCCTGTTCCCGCTTTTTCCCCATATCCCTTGATCCCTTTAGCATTAAGAAATATATCTATCTCCTTCTTGAATACATCTAATGACTTGGCCTCCACTGCCTTCTGTGGTAGAGAATTCCACAGGTTCACCACCCTCTGAGTGAAGAAATTTCTCCTCATCTCGGTTCTAAATGGCATACCCCGTATCCCTGAGACTGTGACCCCTGGTTCTGGACTCCCCAGTCATCGGGAACATCCTCCCTGCATCTAGTCTGTCTAGTCCTGTTAGAATTTTATATGTTTCGATGAGATCACCTCCCATTCTTCTAAACTCTAGTGAATATAGACCTAGTCGATCCAATCTCTCCTCATTCGTCAGTCCTGCCATCCCAGGAATCAGTCTGGTAGACCTTCGTTGCACTCCCTCCATGGCAAGGACATCCTTCCTCAGGTAAGGAGACCAAAACTGCACACAATACTCCAAATGTGGTCTCACCAAGGCCCTGTACAACTGCAGTAAGACATCCCTGTTCCTGTACTCAAATCCTCTTGCAATGAAGGCCAACATACCATTCACCTTCCTAACTGCTTGCTGCACCTGAATGCTCGCTTTCAGCGACTGGTGTACAAGGACACCCAGGTCTCGTTGCACCTCCCCTTTTCCCAATCTATCACCATTCAGATAATAATCTGCCTTTCTGTTTTTACAACCAAAGTGGATAACCTCACATTTATCCATGTTATACTGCATCTGCCATGTTCTTGCCCACTCACCCAACTTGTCTAAATCACATTGGAGCCTCTTTGCATCCTCCTCACAGCTCACATTCCACCCCAGCTTTGTGTCGTCTGCAAACTTGGAAATGTTACATTCCGTTCCCTCATCCAAATCATTGATATATATTGTGAATAGCTGGGGCCCAAGCACTGATCCCTGCGGTACCCCACGAGTCACTGCCTGCCACCCTACTCTCTGATCCTGTCTGTCAACCAATTTTCAATCCATGCCAGTATATTCCCCCCAATCCCATGTGCTTTAATTTTGCACACTAACCTCTTGTGTGGGACCTTATCAAAAGCCTTCTGAAAATCCAAATACACCACATCCACTGGATCTCCCCTATCTGTTCTACTAGTTACATCCTCAAAAAACACCAGTAGATTTGTTAAGCATGATTTCCCTTTCATAAACCCATGCTGACTTTGTCCAATCCCGTTAATGCCTTCAAGTGTTCTGTTATCACATCATTTATAATAGACTCTAGCATTTTCCCCACTACTGATGTTAGGCTAACTGGTCTGTAATTCCCTGTTTTTTCTCTCCCTCCTTTTTTAAATAGTGGGGTTACATTTGCCACCCTCCAATCTGTTGAAACTGTTCCAGAGTCTGTAGAATTTTGGAAGATGATCACCAATGCATCCACTATTTCCAGGGCCACTTCCTTTAGTACTCTGGGATGTAGATTATCAGGCCCTGGGGATTTGTCAGCCTTTAGCCCCATTAATTTCCCTAGCACTATTTTTTTACTAATACTGGTTTCCTTCAGTTCTCCCCTCTCACTAGACCCTTGGTTCCCTAACATTTCTTGGAGTTATTTGTGTCCTCCTTTGTGAAAACAGAACCAAAGTATGTGTTTAATTGTTCTGCCATTTCTTTGTGATGCTAGATAAACACATGAGGGAGAAAGGAATAGAAGGATAGGCTGATAGGGTGAGATGAAGTAGGGAGGGAGGAGGCTCGTGTGGAGCATAAACACCAGCATGGACCAGTTGGGCCAAATGGCCTGTTTCTGTGCTGTATGTAATTCTATGTATCACCATCACCTGCATGTTCTCCTCCAAGTTACACACACGCTATCCAAACCTGGAGATAGATCGGCCGTTCCTTCACGGCCACTGGGTCAAAAATCTGGATCTCCCGACTGCACTGTGCTCACCGGGAGATGATAGGTACTGCAGTGTGTGAATCAGTGAAAGTATCAGCATTGTGCTCAACTGTAGTGATTAGGTGAACAAGATACTGGGCTGCATTAACAGAGGAAGAGATTTGATTGTTACTGTGAACCACTAATCAGATCCCATCTGGAGACTACGTTCTGCTCTGGAGGGAACCTTTTTTATATGTCACTTGCAGAAAAATATTTGAAACTCGCTCGCAAGGAACGTCAGCAGCAGAGAGCTCCGTACATTGTCCTCTTGTCCAAGGAGAGATATCTCGGCCCTCAGAGCAGGTAGAGGAGGCCAACAGAGATGACCGTGGGCCTCAATCAACATCAATAAAATGAGACATCTTGTCCCTGGAAAGGAGGAGGCTTCAAAGTGACCCTCGACGGAATTGAGGCAGACGAACAATTCAACGGGGGCGAAGAATTCAAATCCCAGGGGCTGTGGGTTAAGGATGGAGGAGGTTTGGAGTAAGGAGTAAATTTATTCATCCAAACAAGTTGAAGACTAAGTCACCAAGGGAGGGCATTGAAGGAGAGAGCGCAAACAAAATCGAAGGGACAATTGAATGTGTTTCTGGAGCGAGAGAGAGAGAGAGAAAAGGGAGTGAGGGATTTGGTGAGACGGTGGGATTGAGGCGATTTGGTGAGACGGTGGGACTGAGGGATGTGGTCAGAAGGTGAGTCAGTGGGATTGGTCTATCAGGGAAGCTGTGGCTTGTTTGACCTGATGGGCGTACCTTAAGAATCCGTGGGTTCGATTGTGAATTAGCCGCCCTGACGTTTCGGATCGGCTGTTGTAAAAAAATCAGCTGACCTTCAAAGTTGGCCGATTTCTTTAATCAACGTCGCTAGATTCACAACCGGGGAGGCAAGTACGAGGCTTTATACCCTCATGTGCTTATGTCCAGGGATGGAGAGCGAATTATGTGAGCAGCAACTGCCGACATCATTACATTTTAAAACTCCAACTCACTAAACAAATACCAAACCAAACCAGCGAAGTCTGGAGCAAAATCGGTGAATACAGTCATTACAGAATTCGAAACTGAGGAGAGACTTGGCTTTCTGAACTTGTGTGAATTTAATTCAAATCGGTATTTCATTTTAACTCAACAATCTACCACAGATTTCAATTTCTTCTCAATGATGGATTTTACAGGAAAATTTGAAAGCAGGAAAATTAAAATTAGCTACCAATCAGGATCCAATGGTATCGACATAAACCATGGGGAGAGAAAGTTAGCGCCTGTTTAAAGATAAATAACTCTTCGAAAGACTGCAAGTTATTCATAATATCATTATAACAAATTTTAAAAATTACTGTCACGCAAGAAGGTTCAAACTTACCATGTAGAATGAGTCTTCAGAATTAACCATATCTGCCATCAATGCAGCTGATTCGTAAATGCCTCCTCTATATACAAGGCTGTCCCTTTACTGAGACAGAGGTTTGTGGACTGGGGAAGTGGAAACTTCAATTGTTTGATGGCTCGGTTTCAGAGTAGGCGACGAGGCTGAATCGTCTGCAAAAAAAAAAATACGCATTTGTGGTTGAGAAGCAGATTTTTTTGGTTGAATTGATTTGGAGTGTAGCCCCCTTCCCCTAGGTCTGCCACTCTCCCTCCCTTTAAATTACATTCTTGCTTTATTTTTTAAAAAAAGTTTTTCGCTTCCTGCCCGGCCTGGGGTCTTAACTTCCAGCGGGGGCTTGAGTTTCTGTGTCAGGGCGTCATCGAAAAATCGCATCCAAAACCGGCTGGAGATTGCTGGTCAGATTCAGCTTCAAAATTCCACAAGAAGTTACATAATTGCAGGAATGTAAAAATCTTCCAAGGACCAGCGCCTGTAATAAATCTCAATCGTTCCTTTCCACTAAAAGGTGCAGTTTTATTAATGAGGCTGAAAATTAACAAGAGTAAGCATTTTTAATAAGCGTGTCCTGTGAGTTACTGGATTTAAAATGCGACTTTCTTGGTCTTTTTTTGTTGTGTAAAACCTTTTAAAACGTGCCGACTGCTGCCTGGACGCCAAAGGGAACGAGCACAGTTTAAAGAACTTTCCCGAACCAGCATTTTTTGGCGGAATCTTGGAAGGTCGACCTGGGGGGGCGCAGCCAGTTTTGTGGGCGGGGCCCTGATCCGGGCAAATTGAATCTTAAGCTGGCATAAAAGATGGCAGAAATCCCGAGAGTAAGTTGTATTTTGGTGCGTAACTCTCCAATCTTTTCCGAGATCTCTGCCCTCCTCCGATTCGGGCCTCTTGCGCATCCCCCGATTTCCATCGCTCCACCATTGGCGGCCGTGCCTTCAGCTGCCTGGGCCCTGAGCTCTGGAATTCCCTCCCTAAACCTCTCCGCCTCTCTCTCTCCTCGTTTAAGACGCTCCTTAAAACCTCCCCCTTTGACCCAGCTTTTGGTCACCTGTCCTAATATCTCCTTATGTGGCTCGGTGCCAAATTTTGTTTGATAATCGCTCCTGTGAAGCCCCTCGGGACGTTTTACTCTGTTAAAGGCGCTATATAAATGCAAGTTGTTGTTATAGTTGTTAAAATTGGGGGTCACCATTGACCAGAAACTTAACTGGACCAGCCATATAAATACTGTGGCTGCAAGAGCAGGTCAGAGGCTGGGTATTCTGCGGCGAGTGACTCACCTCCTGACTCCCCAAAGCCTTTCCACCAGCTACAAGGCACAAGTCAGGAGTGTGATGGAAAACTCTCCACTTGCCTGGATGAGTGCAGCTCCAACAACACTCAAGAAGCTCGACACCATCCAGGACAAAGCAGCCCGCTTGATTGGCACCCCATCCACCACCCTAAGCATTCACTCCCTTCACCACCGGCGCACTGTGGCTGCAGTGTGTACCATCCACAGGATGCACTGCAGCAACTCGCCAAGGCTTCTTCGACAGCACCTCCCAAACCCGCGACCTCTACCACCTAGAAGGACAAGAGAAGCAGGCACATGGGAACAACACCACCAGCACGTTCCCCTCCGAGTCACACACCATCCCGACTTGGAAATATATCGCCGTTCCTTCATCGTCGCTGGGTCAAAATCCTGGAACTCCCTTCCTAACAGCACTGTGGGAGAATCTTCACCACACGGACTGCAGCGGTTCAAGAAGGCGGCTCACCACCACCTTCTCAAGGGGCAATTAGGGATGGGCAATAAATGCCGGCCTCGCCAGCGACGCCCACATCCCATGAACGAATGAAAAAAAATAGCCAGGTGGTGAAGGATAGAAGACTAGAGCCTGGTCTTTAGTTGTTTCTGGGCCTTTGTTCACAGATATTTCCCCTTATACACTCACCATACCCTAGCTAAGCTCTCATACAGAAAGGATACAAGAGAGTCTCCAATCCATACCCACGACCTGAATACAATTAACACCAAATGATATGAATCGTACTATTAACAGTCGTGACACACAACAGAAACGATTCTAGTCGCCAGCCAATATCCAGTCCCGCCAACTTTATATCACGGGGGCAGTGCCCATGAAACCTAATTTTTGATATCGTGTTCAAATGCTGTATTTGCATATCCTGTGTCAGAACTAAACCTTATAATTAAATGTAACAGGAAGAAATGCCATCTATTTCGATCGCATCTTTCACAGCCTTAGGACATTCCCAAAGCACCTTGCAGCCGATAAAATACTTTTGAAGTGTTGTAATGTAGGAGACGCCAATTTGCGCACAGCAAGATCCCACAAACAGCGATGTGATAAATGACCAGATAACTTGTTTTGGTGATATTGTTTTTGTTTTACTCGTTCATGGGATGTGGGCGTCGCTGGCGAGGCCGGCATTTATTGCCCATCCCTAATTGCCCCTTGAGAAGGTGGTGGTGAGCCGCCTTCTTGAACCGCTGCAGTCCGTGTGGTGAAGGTTCTCCCACAGTGCTGTTAGGGAGGGAGTTCCAGGATTTTGACCCAGCGACGATGAAGGAACGGCCGATATATCTCCAAGTCGGGATGGTGTGTGACTTGGAGGGGAACGTGCTGGTGGTGTTGTTCCCATGTGCCTGCTGCTCTTGTCCTTCTAGGTGGTAGAGGTCGTGGGTTTGGGAGGTGCTGTCGAAGAAGCCTTGGCGAGTTGCTGCAGTGCATCCTGTGGACGGTACACACTGCAGCCACGGTGCGCCGGTGGTGAAGGGAGTGAATGTTTAGGGTGGTGGACGGGGTGCCAATCAAATCAAGAGGGGTAAATATTGTCCCAGGACACCGGAGAGAACTCCCCCTGCTCTTCTTCCAATAGCGGCCGTGGGGTCTTTTACACCCGCCTGAGAGAGCAGACGGGGGCCTCGGTTTAACGTCCCATCTGAAAGACGGCACCTCCGACAGGGCAGGAGTGTCGGCCTCGATTTAGTGCTCAAATCTCGGGAGTGGGGGCTCGAACCCACGACCTTCTGGACTCAGAGGCAAAATGCTCCTCACTGAGCCACAGCTGACACACGTAAACAGTCGAATAAATTCGTAACAATAGACCTGTTCTGACAAACATGAAGGGGCCCAGGTACCAGAGTCGTTACAAACATTTGATTTCCCAGTGCGTTGCTAACACGTACAGTTTCACTGTGGGCAATTCAGAGAGGGTCTTTACAACCTACAGACGGAGGAGAGACGGGGCTGCGTTAAAACCCAGGTTCCAGACATACCACCACCAACACTTGTGAATCTGTTGGAATACACTGAATCCCCCACCATTTTCTTAAAAGTCGGATGATTCACGGATAGAAGGGAGAGAGAGAGAGATACAATTTTCTTCGCTCACTCTCTCTGTCTCTCTCTCTCTGTCGTTTAATCATCAAAAACAATCGTGCAAAATTAGCAGAATCATAGAAACACAGACGGAGGCCATTCGGCCCATCGTGCCTGTGCCGGCTCTTTGAAAGAGCTTATCCAATTGCTCCCACTCCCCCCCCCCCCCGCCCTGCTCTTTCATAGAATCGCAGAAATTTACGGTACAGAAGGAGGCCATTCGGCTCATCGTGTCCGTGCTGGCCGAAAAAGACCCACCCAGCCTAATCCCACTTTCCAGCACTTGGTCCGTAGCCCTGTGGGTTACGGCTCTTCAGGTGCACGTCCAAGTACTTTTTAAATGAGTTGAGGGTTTCTGCCTCTCCCACCCTCTCAGGCAGTGAGTTCCAGACCCCCACCACCCTCTGGGGGATAAAATTTCTCCTCAGCTCCCCTCTAATCCTTCTACCAATCACTTTAAATCTATGCCCCCTGGTTATTGACCCCTCTGCTCATGGAAATAGGTCCTTCCTATCCACTCTATCTAGGCCCCACATAATTTTATACACCTCAATTAAATCTCCCCTCAGCCTCCTCTGTTCCAAAGAAAACAACCCCAGCCTATCCAATCTTTCCTCATAGCTAAAATTCTCCAGCCCTGGCAACATCCTCGTAAATCTCCTCTGTACCCTCTCTAGTGCAATCACATCTTTCCTGTAATGTGGTGACCAGACCTGTACTCAGTACTCAAGCTGTGGCCTAACCAGTGTTTTATACAGTTCCAGCATAACCTCCCTGCTCTTATATTCTGCGCCTCAGCTAATAAAGGAAAGTATCCCGTATGCCTTCTTAACCACCTTATCTACCTGTCCTGCTACCTTCAGGGATCTGTGGACATGCACTCCAAGGTCCCTCTGGAAAATGATGGTCAGAGTCTCTGCTATTTCCTCCCTTGCTTCTCTTAACAGCCCACTTTATCCGGGCCTGGCGATTTATCTACTTTCAAAGATGCTAAACCCTTTAATACTTCCTCTCCCACTATTTTTCACACTCCTCCTCCTTAACTACAATCTCTGCATCATCCCCCTCTTTTGTGAAGACAGATACAAAGTATTCATTAAGAACCATACCCACATCTTCCGCCTCCACACATGGGTTAGCTTTTTGGTCTCTAATAGGCCCTATTCTTTCCTTCGTTATCCTCCCCCCCTGCTCTTTCCCCATAGCCCTGCAAATTTTTCCCCTTCAAGTATTTATCCAATTCCCCTTTTGAAAGTTATTATTGAATCTGCTCCCTTTCAGGCAGCGCATTCCAGATCAGAACAACTCGCTGCGTAAAAAACATTCTCCTCATCTCCCCCTCTGGTTCCTTTGCCAATTATCTTAAATCTGTGTCCTCTGGTTACCGACCCTCCTGCCACTGGAAACAGTTTCTCCTTATTTACTCCATCAAAACCCTTCAAAATTTCGATCGCCTCTATTAAATCTCTCCTTAACCTTCTCTGCTCTAAGGAGAACAATCCCAGCTTCTCCAGTCTCTCCACATAACTGAAGTCCCTCATCCCTGGGGCCATTCTGGTAAATCTCCTCCGCGCCCTCTCCAAGGCCTTGACATCCTTCCTAAAGTGCGGTGCCCAGAATTGGACACAATGCTCCAGCTGAGGCCTAACCATGGATTTATGACCTGGAAGGCACCGTCTGAGAGGGTAGTGGAAGCAGATTCAATGATAATGTTTACACTTGCGAGATGCATCAATCACACGAGTCGATGGTTTGAGAATTGTAATTGGTGAGAGTCATGAAACCGCATGGCCGTGACGTAGCCCTATCGAGATTATTTCCATGTCATGGTACGACCTGCTGCAAATAATTAATCCATGGACCTCAGAACCACAGGGCATGGCTCATCTGAAAACAACAAACTCTTACCTTCTCCCTGCCCAAAGGCGCTCTCTCTTGCTGGGGTCACTCGCCAGGCTATTGGCCTGCGGAGGGCGTCCCCAGCCATGTCCAATGGCCACCCTTCGTCTGAGATCTCCTGGACGGCAGGCTATCCGAGCACCGAAGGCTTGGCGCCCTCGCCTGAGACTGCGCGCGGCTCCCTTCCAAGCAGGAGTGCCCACGTGAGGCCAATTTCAGTGGCCCTGACTGCCCGGCCTCTCCCCTCCCCTCCTTCCTCCTGTAGATGATCAGCTAACTCAACGCAGGCCGGTGGACACTAGGACTTTCCTGGTTGAATAGCTCAACACCACACTGACCGGTGCTTTCTCCACTGGGCCCATTGGAGGAGCAAATGCTACTTGGTTAGAGATGCAACAAACCTTTTTTTTCACAGGAAGGTAAGGTTTGGCCGAGCGCCTCTTACAGTCTTGTGAATTTTTCGACTGATTTAATCTCCTGCTGACTGATTCGAGCTGCCTTGTAAATCATTACTAAATTGCGATTGCCGTTATCAATCTGAAGGAGACAACCTCAAACAGGGCGACAGAGAGTTGTTGAAGATTATCTGGGTTCTCGATAGGAGATAAGACCTTTGAGGTTTAACGGAGGAATTACACCTCAATCAGTGCATCAGCCAACAGATCGCAGTCCCCCTCTATCACTGAGACAGAATCTTCGAGTGATACCGCACAGAAGGAGGCCATTCGGCCCATCGTGCCTGTGCTGGCTCTTTGAAAGAGCTATCCAATTAGTCCCACTCCCCCCCCCTGCTCTTTTCCCCGTAGCCCTGAAAATTTTTCCCCTTCAAATATTTATCCAATTCCCCTTTTGAAAGTTATTATTGAATCTGCTTCCACCGCCCTTTCAGGCAGCGCATTCCAGATCAGAACAACTCGCTGCGTAAAAATAATTCTCCTCTTCCTCCCCCCTCTTTTGCCAATTATCTTAAATCTGTGTCCTCTGGTTACCGACCCTCCTGCCACTGGAAACAGTTTCTCCTTATTTGCTCCATCAAAACCCTTCAAAATTTCGATCGCCTCTATTAAATCTCCCCGTAACCTTCTCTGCTCTAAGGAGAACAGCCCCAGCTTCTCCAGTCTCTCCACAGAACTGAAGTCCCTCATCCCTGGGACCATTCTGGTAAATCTCCTCTGCACCCTCTCCAAGGCCTTGACTTCCTTCCTAAAGTGTGTTATGACTAGAACTTAGATTCTCCCTCAGACTGTAGTGTTTCGTTTGTCTCTCTAGTGTCCTCTCATTGTACCAGTCATCCTACAAGGTCCCTTCTGCCAGCATGAGCTTTGGGCCCCGAGCGGGCTGTTTGACTGTGATGTGCATCGCGGGCGAATCTGATCCGTCCTCCACCCGGGAGGGGAGGGTGGGGGGAGTTGAGGGAAGGGTTTAATGGATGGTAATTACGAGCAGGAGCCCCTGGCTGATCTTATCTCTCTGAAGAGCCATCCTTTCACCCTTCAATTAGAAAGTAAGTACATCGTAAGAGATTCAAGAGGTTGAACGACATTGTTTCCACCCTGGTGGACACTAAGAGACTTGAACCTCTTTAACTTCAGGTAGGTCGTAGTGTTAGGGGCAGGACCCGAATGGACGCATGCGTGTGATGATTTACTCCTTGCACTGGTTTTTGACAGAGCTGTGTCACCTTCCGTTGGCCAGTGGTGTAAACAACGGAGATTATGAACCCCTGAGTAAGTCAGGGGTAAAGGACTGATAGAGACATGGGATGGACACTGGGTAGGGGAGTGACAGAGACATAGAAAGGACTCTGCAGTAGAGGAATGTCAGAGATATGGGATGGACTCTGGGTTGAGGAATGAGTGAGAGATGGGATGGACTCTGGGGTAGGGGAGTGAGTGAGAGATGGGATGGACTCTGGGTTGAGGAATGAGTGAGAGATGGGATGGACTCTGGGGTAGGGGTGTGAGTGAGAGATGGGATGGACTCTGAGGTAGGGGAGTGAGTGAGAGATGGGATGGACTCTGGGGTAGGGGAGCGAGTGAGAGATGGGATGGACTCTGGGTTGAGGAGTGAGTGAGAGATGGGATGGACTCTGGGTTGAGGAGTGAGTGAGAGATGGGATGGACTCTGGGTTGAGGAGTGAGTGAGAGATGGGATGGACTCTGAGGTTGAGGAGTGAGTGAGAGATGGGATGGACTCTGGGTTGAGGAGTGAGTGAGAGATGGGATGGACTCTGGGTTGAGGAGTGAGTGAGGGATGGGATGGACTCTGGGTTGAGGAGTGAGTGAGAGATGGGATGGACTCTGGGTTGAGGAGTGAGTGAGAGATGGGATGGACTCTGAGGTAGGGGTGTGAGTGAGAGATGGGATGGACTCTGAGGTAGAGGAGTGAGTGAGGGATGGGATGGACTCTGGGGTAGGGGAGTGAGTGAGAGATGGGATGGACTCTGGGTTGAGGAGTGAGTGAGAGATGGGATGGACTCTGGGGTAGGGGTGTGAGTGAGAGATGGGATGGACTCTGAGGTAGGGGAGTGAGTGAGAGATGGGATGGACTCTGGGTTGAGGAGTGAGTGAGAGATGGGATGGACTCTGAGGGAGAGGAGTGAGTGAGAGATGGGATGGACTCTGGGGTAGGGGTGTGAGTGAGAGATGGGATGGACTCTGAGGTAGGGGAGTGAGTGAGAGATGGGATGGACTCTGGGGTAGGGGAGTGAGTGAGAGATGGGATGGACTCTGGGTTGAGGAGTGAGTGAGAGATGGGATAGACTCTGAGGTAGGGGAGTGAGTGAGAGATGGGATGGACTCTGAGGTAGAGGAGTGAGTGAGGGATGGGATGGACTCTGGGGTAGGGGAGTGAGTGAGAGATGGGATGGACTCTGGGGTAGAGGAGTGAGTGAGAGATGGGATGGACTCTGGGTTGAGGAGTGAGTGAGAGATGGGATGGACTCTGGGTTGAGGAGTGAGTGAGAGATGGGATGGACTCTGGGTTGAGGAGTGAGTGAGAGATGGGATGGACTCTGGGTTGAGGAGTGAGTGAGGGATGGGATGGACTCTGGGTTGAGGAGTGAGTGAGAGATGGGATGGACTCTGGGTTGAGGAGTGAGTGAGAGATGGGATGGACTCTGGGTTGAGGAGTGAGTGAGAGATGGGATGGACTCTGGGGTAGAGGAGTGAGTGAGAGATGGGATGGACTCTGGGGTAGGGGAGTGAGTGAGAGATGGGATGGACTCTGGGTTGAGGAGTGAGTGAGAGATGGGATGGACTCTGGGGTAGGGGAGTGAGTGAGAGATGGGATGGACTCTGGGTTGAGGAGTGAGTGAGAGATGGGATGGACTCTGGGGTAGGGGAGTGAGTGAGAGATGGGATGGACTCTGGGTTGAGGAGTGAGTGAGGGATGGGATGGACTCTGAGGTTGAGGAGTGAGTGAGGGATGGGATGGACTCTGGGTTGAGGAGTGAGTGAGAGATGGGATGGACTCTGGGTTGAGGAGTGAGTGAGAGATGGGATGGACTCTGGGGTAGGGGAGTGAGTGAGAGATGGGATGGACTCTGGGGTAGGGGAGTGAGTGAGAGATGGGATGGACTCTGGGTTGAGGAGTGAGTGAGGGATGGGATGGACTCTGAGGTTGAGGAGTGAGTGAGGGATGGGATGGACTCTGGGTTGAGGAGTGAGTGAGAGATGGGATGGACTCTGGGTTGAGGAGTGAGTGAGAGATGGGATGGACTCTGGGTTGAGGAGTGAGTGAGAGATGGGATGGACTCTGGGGTAGAGGAGTGAGTGAGAGATGGGATGGACTCTGAGGTTGAGGAGTGAGTGAGAGATGGGATGGACTCTGGGGTAGGGGAGTGAGTGAGAGATGGGATGGACTCTGGGTTGAGGAGTGAGTGAGAGATGGGATGGACTCTGGGGTAGGGGAGTGAGTGAGAGATGGGATGGACTCTGAGGGAGAGGAGTGAGTGAGAGATGGGATGGACTCTGGGTTGAGGAGTGAGTGAGAGATGGGATGGACTCTGAGGTTGAGGAGTGAGTGAGAGATGGGATGGACTCTGGGGTAGGGGTGTGAGTGAGAGATGGGATGGACTCTGAGGTTGAGGAGTGAGTGAGAGATGGGATGGACTCTGGGTTGAGGAGTGAGTGAGAGATGGGATGGACTCTGAGGGAGAGGAGTGAGTGAGGGATGGGATGGACTCTGGGGTAGGGGAGTGAGTGAGAGATGGGATGGACTCTGAGGTTGAGGAGTGAGTGAGGGATGGGATGGACTCTGGGGTAGGGGTGTGAGTGAGAGATGGGATGGACTCTGGGTTGAGGAATGGAGGTAAAGCCCCTGGAATCAGTCACGAGATAGTTGGACGTTATGACTTGGGGGAAGTGTCGGGTCTTTCTGGATGGGCGACCTGGAAAGGGGCTAATTACCGTTTGACGAGACCACCCAGTGGTCACCACCATTTAATGCCGCAGAAAACTATAAGTCTCCTTCGAGTCGACGGTGAGCTTGGAATCAAGAGAGAAATAAAACCATTTACAAAGAGGAGACCCAAATGAAGTAAGAGGATGATGTGGAGATGCCGGTGATGGACTGGGGTTGACAATTGTAAACAATTTTACAACACCAAGTTATAGTCCAGCAATTTTATTTTAAATTCACAAGCTTTCGGAGATTTTCTCCTTCCTCAGGCAAATGTTTCGAAACATTTGCCTGAGGAAGGAGAAAATCTCCGAAAGCTTGTGAATTTAAAATAAAATTGCTGGACTATAACTTGGTGTTGTAAAATTGTTTACAGAAGTAAGAGGAGGGGATGTTTCAAATAACCTGACCTTTAATCGTCTAGCAGAAGCAATCCACACAGTAATTCACACCTTCTGCTGATACCTGAGTTAGCTGGATGTGAACAGGAACCCTGATCATTGATAACTTGCAGAGAAATCGCACTGCTACTTTTTTTTTTGGCTGAGATGTATATCTCACCAGCGTCGTTACGTCTCGTGTTTCAACCTGGCCTGCAAGGGAACACTCAGCACTGTGCACGCTGTGTGTTGTGGTGAAGGGGAGTTGTAAAAGCATCGCCTGTGTGGTCAGAGGCTGGTTCACGACGCAGCAAAGAGACACCTGCATACTTGTAAGCCGTGTCGGTACCATCTCCACACACCCACCTCCCCCTACCCCCTCTATCTACAGAGGACGATGGGCAAATCTCCAAATGGCTACACTTCATTCAGTACTGGTCCCAGAGCCTCAAAAAGGCTCAGCCCGATCCCAAACACAAAAATAGTGAGCAGGATCGGGAGCCCGGCCTAGTTCTTTGACTTTCTCGGGCCCGGGTGCAATAGTGCTCCTCGCCCTCCCCTTCCCGGGCCCCATCACGAACACCGACGGCCTGGGAGTGGGAGAGGGGAGTGGGCAGAGAGAAACTGGAAGCAGAAACTAAACGCGGAGAGTGGGATCTTCCCGGTCGGTACAGCTCAGTCTCCGGGAGTGTGTCAGTATTTACAGGGGGTCCCCCGGGAGTGTGTCAGTATTTACAGGGGGTCCGTGGGAGTGTGTCAGTATTTACAGGGGGTCCCCGGGAGTGTGTCAGTATTTACAGGGGGTCCCCGGGAGTGTGTCACTATTTACAGGGGGTCCCCGGGAGTGTGTCACTATTTACAGGGGGTCCCCGGGAGTGTGTCAGTATTTACAGGGGGTCTCCGGGAGTGTGTCAGTATTTACAGGGGGTCCCCCGGGAGTGTGTCAGTATTTACAGGGGGTCCGTGGGAGTGTGTCAGTATTTACAGGGGGTTCCCGGGAGTGTGTCAGTATTTACAGGGGGTCCCCGGGAGTGTGTCAGTAATTACAGGGGGGTCTCCGGGAGTGTGTCAGTATTTACAGGGGGTCCCCGGGAGTGTGCCAGTAATTACAGGGGGTCCCCGGGAGTGTGCCACTATTTACAGGGGGTCCCCGGGAGTGTGTCAGTATTTACAGGGGGTCCCCGGGAGTGTGTCACTATTTACAGGGGGTCCCCGGGAGTGTGTCAGTATTTACAGGGGGCCCCCGGGAGTGTGTCAGTATTTACAGGGGGTCCCCGGGAGTGTGTCACTATTTACAGGGGGTCCCCGGGAATGTGTCAGTATTTACAGGGGGTCCCCGGGAGTGTGTCAGTATTTACAGTTGGTCCACGGGAGTGTGTCAGTATTTACAGGGGGTCCCCGGGAGTGTGTCAGTATTTACAGTTGGTCCCCGGGAGTGTGTCAGTATTTACAGGGGGTCCCCGGGAGTGTGTCAGTATTTACAGGGGGTCCCCGGGAGTGTGTCAGTATTTACAGGGGGTCCCCGGGAGTGTGTCAGTAATTACAGGGGGGTCCCCGGGAGTGTGTCAGTAATTACAGGGGGTCCCCGGGAGTGTGTCAGTATTTACAGGGGGGTCCCCGGGAGTGTGTCAGTAATTACAGGGGGTCCCCGGGAGTGTGTCAGTATTTACAGGGGGGTCCCCGGGAGTGTGTCAGTATTTACAGGGGGGTCCCCGGGAGTGTGTCAGTAATTACAGGGGGGTCCCCGGGAGTGTGTCAGTAATTACAGGGGGTCCCCGGGAGTGTGTCAGTAATTACAGGGGGTCCCCGGGAGTGTGTCAGTAATTACAGGGGGTCCCCGGGAGTGTGTCAGTATTTACAGGGGGTCCCCGGGAGATTGATAAATATTGTCTCTTGACACTTGGCCCATTGAAAATCTTGTATTCTCACACGATGTCATGATAGATTATATCACTCCGTGTCAAACCTTCATCTCGTGCTTTTTGCGTAGTCACTCGTTTATTAATCAAGCATAGACGACCGTTCGCACAATTTGACCTCGTGAACCGCATGTAACTTTGCAACCTTCACTGTTTTGAAACGATCGCCTTTTGTCTTAATCAGACAGTGTACAGTCGTTAACTTACACAAGTGTGTTTTACAAAGCCAATAACTGTCAAGACGAGAAACAAAGCATTTTTGATTCTAATATAATTAACAGAAATTACGAATGCAGCAGTAGCAGTAGCTGCACCAATAAGATGTAGTTCTAGCCACAAGATGTACTCACTATCCAAACCACCAAAAGTCAATCTTAAACGTGACAGTGCAGCCCTAGAGTTGTCAGCTTCAGAGCAGACATGCGATGTGCGATTTCAGGCCTAAAGTTGCCGGCTCCAGCCTTGGGAAAAGCAGAACCAGATAGGTTGGAGAGGCAGCCCCCCGTCCCCGTCTGGAGTTGTGAGCTGTGGAATGGCCGACTGAATGATGTGGCGTCTTGAGGGCCTCTCAGTCGTTCTTCTGCGGGTGAAAGGTCGAGATAAGGAGTAGGCGGACTCGTCTCCCTTTGTTCGGAAGGCACACGGCCTCTTACTGGTCACCTCACCCCCATCGGGAGGCCTGTGCCAATACCACTCCCTGTGCCCGCCCTCAAAAGTGGCATCAAAGAGAGCCTCATTGCGAGAGTTACTGTACTGTTCGCAACTGCTTAGCCAACGCACAACCTGACCGTTGTGTAAAGATTAATAAAACACCAAAGTACCATGCTGGAATCGCATATCGATCAATGGATTAGTGCAGGAACCCTACAAACTGGCGATCGCAGCAGCATGTGACTAACGGTGGTAATTTTTTTGGTTTCGCATAAGGTCCTAAGGCCGACCAATCTTGCTGGGACATTGGTCCAGGAGGGATAACCGTAAAGGAGTCCAGGCAACATTGTACAGCTGCCAGCAGAGTCATATTGCCCCAGGATGGGCCATTCAAAAGCAATTGGATTAGTTGAGTGGGGCAGATGTAGTCGTGGCGATTATGTCCAGCAATGATGTGAGGTACCGCCTGGTCAACTCAAGGTCTACGAGCTACAGGGCAAATTGGGAACGCCACAATGCCGCGGTTTCAGCCGTTACCGTGGGTCAGGGTATGGACAGAGACTGCCTGGGGCGGGGCGGACTGGAAGGACAGGCTGCCCCTTATCGTTCCGCGGACGACAATCCGAGTCATGAGGAGAAGGGGCCAATCAACGTCACAACGCGTAGGATCGCGGCCCTAGGATGGGAACGTCAAAATGGTGCACGCATCAGAGCTGGTAAAGCCCGATTCACGGCTGGTGTCGGCCAGAGAGCTTGGCTCTGTTAAAGAAAGGGATAATTCACGGGCACGGGGAGACTTTAAACGAGCGCACCCCGAGTTAGAGGAGGGGGACCTGAGAAAGGGACCGACGGCCAAAATTGAAGGCATGCGTCCCACAGGCATTGAATTGAGGCAAGACGGGACATTTTGCGAGGGATTGTAGACAACCTAGAAACGAGGCATTGGGTCGGAGAGGCCAGGAATCAGGGCCTAACCATCCCCTCCTCTGCCGACCAGAGATTGGTTAGTTAATAGCCCTTTTCACGGCCTTGACCGAACAGACCAGAACAGTGTTGGTGGCCACTCGCCCCTCAGCCTCTCCAACCCCACCCGTGAACTCGTGGCCAGCGTCTCCTGGCCCTGCATGACGGTCAACGAAGGGAGTTCACCCCCTGACAAAGTCGACAGTGGAGTTCCAACATGGTGGCTTTACCAGGCCTGTGATCCACGCTGTTATAGACGTTCAGAACCGGGGTCACGTGAAAATGGATGTCGGTATTTGCGGATAGTAAGCACGATTGTCCGGATCGAGGGAGGGGAGAGTGTAAATGGAGCCCCCACTCCCCCACATTCATTTGCAAGAACAGTATCCCATCCCTCCTGGAAGCCATCTGTACATAAAGGCCACCCTCGCATCCTTGTTACAGCAGGGTGTTATTAGAATGGGAGCATTCACCACAACTTCCCCAATCCAGGATAAGGTGGACATTATTCAGGACAGAGCCCAGACCAGGATAAGGTGGACATTATTCAGGACAGAGCCCAGACCAGGATAAGGTGGACATTATTCAGGACAGAGCCCAGACCAGGATAAGGTGGACATTATTCAGGACAGAGCCCAGACCAGGATAAGGTGGACATTATTCAGGACAGAGCCCAGACCAGGATAAGGTGGACATTATTCAGGACAGAGCCCAGACCAGGATAAGGTGGACATTATTCAGGACAGAGCCCAGACCAGGATAAGGTGGACATTATTCAGGACAGAGCCCAGACCAGGATAAGGTGGACATTATTCAGGACAGAGCCCAGACCAGGATAAGGTGGACATTATTCAGGACAGAGCCCAGACCAGGATAAGATGGACATTATTCAGGACAGAGCCCAGACCAGGATAAGGTGGACATTATTTAGCGACTGCCACTGCCAGTTTCCAAGACAGCGTTAAGGTCATTTCTGGCCCTGGTGAGATACTGACGGAATTTTATCCCTCGATTTGCCGAATTGGCCACACCCCTGTATGAACTTTTAATAGGGGTTAAGGACGAGGTGAAACCTCGACGGACAGAGTCCCAAACTAACCCAGTTCAGCAAATAAAAGGAGGGGAAAGGCAGGCCACCTTGACCAACCCTTTCACCCGATGTCTTTAGACTGTTGCGGGATGCGTTATCAGGCGGGCAGCGGCCGTGTTTTATCGGAAAAGGCACGGTCCACACAAAGGGAACTGACCCCGCATTCTGTTGGTAACTCCCTGACCGTCAAGGGCGGCCAAAGAGGCTGCCGTTAATGGGTCACCTTTTAAACCCTTGGTCGATGACCGGGTTTTAGCTATAATCAGCCACGGTCCAGTCAATACGGACCTGTATGCCCCACAGATGTCAGACACGCATTGCCGGTGACAAATCGGCTGGCTACCTCGGCCCACCGAATGGGCCCACCACACCGTGTTTATCGAAAAGACCGTGCCCAGTTGTCTGGACGAGCCAGTGCGTAAGTATCAGAATAGACTCGTTCCCCATCGTGTGTGCTCCCCCTGTCTTGAGCGAGGACTTCTTTTGACATGTCCCACTTTCATCCTGATGCTGCTCGGCGGAGAATACAGCGCGAGAAGATTAGCAAAGCTGTGTGTTGGTCGGGGAATAGGAGATGTCATCATCCATCGATAGAGGGGGCTTTACTCTGTATCTAACCCTGTACCTGCCCTGGGAGTGTTTGATGGGACAGTGTAGAGGGAGCTTTACTCTGTATCTAACCCTGTACCTGCCCTGGGAGTGTTTGATGGGACAGTGTAGAGGGAGCTTTACTCTGTATCTAACCCTGTACCTGCCCTGGGAGTGTTTGATGGGACAGTGTGGAGGGAGCTTTACTCTGTATCTAATCCTGTACCTGCCCTGGGAGTGTTTGACGGGACAGTGTAGAGGGAGCTTTACTCTGTATCTAACCCTGTACCTGCCCTGGGAGTGTTTGATGGGACAGTGTAGAGGGAGCTTTACTCTGTATCTAACCCGTGCTGTAACTGCCCTGGGAGTGTTTGATGGGACAGTGTAGAGGGAGCTTTACTCTGTATCTAACCCTGTACCTGCCCTGGGAGTGTTTGATGGGACAGTGTGGAGGGAGCTTTACTCTGTATCTAACCCTGTACCTGCCCTGGGAGTGTTTGATGGGACAGTGTGGAGGGAGCTTTACTCTGTATCTAACCCTGTACCTGCCCTGGGAGTGTTTGACGGGACAGTGTAGAGGGAGCTTTACTCTGTATCTAACCCTGTACCTGCCCTGGGAGTGTTTGATGGGACAGTGTAGAGGGAGCTTTACTCTGTATCTAACCCGTGCTGTAACTGCCCTGGGAGTGTTTGATGGGACAGTGTAGGGGGAGCTTTACTCTGTATCTAACCCTGTACCTGCCCTGGGAGTGTTTGATGGGACAGTGTAGAGGGAGCTTTACTCTGTATCTAACCCTGTACCTGCCCTGGGAGTGTTTGATGGGACAGTGCAGAGGGAGCTTTACTCTGTATCTAACCCCCTGTACCTGCCCTGGGAGTGTTTGATGGGACAGTGTAGGGGGAGCTTTACTCAGTATCTAACCCCCTGTACCTGCCCTGGGAGTGTTTGATGGGACAGTGTAGAGGGAGCTTTACTCTGTATCTAACCCTGTACCTGCCCTGGGAGTGTTTGATGGGACAGTGTAGAGGGAGCTTTACTCTGTATCTTACCCCCTGTACCTGCCCTGGGAGTGTTTGACGGGACAGTGTAGAGGGAGCTTTACTCTGTATCTAACCCGTGCTGTACCTGCCCTGGGAGTGTTTGACGGGACAGTGTAGAGGGAGCTTTACTCTGTATCTAACCCCCTGTAACTGCCCTGGGAGTGTTTGACGGGACAGTGTAGAGGGAGCTTTACTCTGTATCTAACCCCCTGTAACTGCCCTGGGAGTGTTTGACGGGACAGTGTAGAGGGAGCTTTACTCTGTATCTAACCCCCTGTAACTGCCCTGGGAGTGTTTGACGGGACAGTGTAGAGGGAGCTTTACTCGGAAACTACTGCCTGTGAGTTGTTCTGCAGTCTGACTGAGTTTGATGATGTGA
Organism: Heptranchias perlo; assembly: GCF_035084215.1. Classification (NCBI taxonomy): domain Eukaryota; kingdom Metazoa; phylum Chordata; class Chondrichthyes; order Hexanchiformes; family Hexanchidae; genus Heptranchias; species Heptranchias perlo. The sequence continues at coordinate 11,883,344 of NC_090366.1, read as the reverse complement.
AGATTTGCCTCTCCCTTTTGTTAGACACACACTGACTTAAGAATAACAAGCCCGATCCATACACAAACGCTACGCTCTCTGCAGGCAATTTCCCCGCTCTGGCCTTGTCGTGGTTTCGAGTTACTTATTTTTATGCCGTTTCTTTCTCAGGGAAGACACAGCGCAGCTAAGTGAGAGACAGCAAGTCAGCAGTACAGTATCGGGACAGTCCCTTCTCAAACTATTAAAGCAGCCAATCCCAGGTGCGTGGACAGCATTTTCACTGAGAGGTGGGATGGCGATTGGGCTGGGCCAGAGTCAGGGAAACTCCCTGGGCCAACGGACGCTGCTTGGTTCAGCTCTGGAGGTTACCTTTCTGACGCTGGGTTTTCTCGGAGGCACTGCGGCGTGAAACCCGCCCGTTAGCGGCGCGGAGGTGGCCGCGGCTCCGGCGCTGCGCTCCGCCCGAGAGGCCCGCTCGCAAGCGAGCCGGTGCGCCGCCCGGCTGTTCGACCACGGGGGGCATCGTCGCCCGGGGCCTGCTCCTCCACCGATGGCTGCGCGGACTGGGTTTTTTTTCTAATCCTTTCTGGTTCGGCGCCCCTGCTCTGAACGTAGCAAGCTGGGAGGGGGTGAGGGAACGTGGATTCAAGGCAAAGGGTCCTGGCAGGGCTCCCCCCGCACCGTGAGATGGCGCGAGGGGCTGGTCGGTGGGGGGGGCGGCTGTGGTTCGTTTGGCCCTGACTGCCTTACATGGGCACAATCTGCAGCTGCACTCTTTCTGTTACAGGCTTGTGGTTGGTTTCCTGGCTCGAGATTTGCACGCGATTCGCATATAATCTGCATAGAATTTACATAGCATTTGCATAGAATTTGCATGTGGTTTGCATAGGACTGACTGCACAGAAACAGGCCATTCGGCCCATCTGGTCCATGCCGGTGTTTATGCTCCACACGAGCCTCCTCCCTCCCTACTTCATCTCACCCTATCAGCATATCCTTCTATTCCTTTCTCCCTCATGTGTTTATCCAGCTTCCCCTTAAATCCATCTACACTATTCACCTCAACTACTCCTTGTGGGAGCGAGTTCCACATTCTCACCACTCTCTGGGTAAAGAAGTTTCTCCTGAATTCCCTATTGGATTTATTAGTGACTATCTTATATTTATGGCCCCCTAGTTCTGGTCTCCCCCACAAGAGGAAACATCTTCTCTACGTCTACCCTATCAAACCCCTTTCATAATCTTAAAGACCTCTATCAGGTCACCCCTCAGCCTTCTCCTTTCTAGAGAAAAGAGCCCCAGCCTGTTCAGCCTTTCCTGATAAATATATCCTCTCAGTTCTGGTATCGTCCTTGTGAATCTTAAGAACGTAAGAAATAGGAGCAGGAGTAGGCCAATGGGCCCCTCGAGCCTGCTCCGCCATTCTATAAGATCATGGCTGATTTGATCTTTTTGCACCTTCTCCAGTGCCTCTACATCCTTTTTGTAATATGGACACCGGAACTGTTCACAGTGCTCCAAGTGTGGTCTAACATTCAATGTCATTACCATCGCTGAATCCCCCATCATCAACATCCTGGGGGTCACCATTGACCAGAAACTTAACTGGACCAGCCATATAAATACAGTGGCTACAAGAGCAGGTCAGAGGCTGGGTATTCTGCGGTGAGTGACTCACCTCCTGACTCCCCAAAGCCTTTCCACCATCCACAAGGCACAAGTCAGGAGTGTGATGGAATACTCTCCACTTGCCTGGATGAGTGCAGCTCCAACAACACTCAAGAAGCTCGACACCATCCAGGACAAAGCAGCCCGCTTGATTGGCACCCCATCCACCACCCTAAACATTCACTCCCTTCACCACCGGCGCACCGTGGCTGCAGTGTGTACCATCCACAGGATGCACTGCAGCAACTCGCCAAGGCTTCTTCGACAGCACCTCCCAAACCCGCGACCTCTACCACCTCGAAGGACAAGGGCAGCAGGCACATGGGAACAACACCACCTGCACGTTCCCCTCCGAGTCACACACCATCCCGACTTGGAAATATATCGGCCGTTCCTTCATCGTCGCTGGGTCCAAATCCTGGAACTCCCTTCCTAACAGCACTGTGGGAGAACCTTCACCACACGGACTGCAGCGGTTCAAGAAGGCGGCTCACCACCATCTTCTCGAGGGCAATTAGGGATGGGCAATAAATGCCAGCCTTGCCAGCGATGCCCACATCCCATGAATGAATTTGAAAAACCAAGGCTAGATACAAGTTTAACATAACTTCTCTGCTTTTCAATTCTATTCCGTGTCTTAGTTTGTCCTGTCGTTGCTCTTGGTGCTATTAACACCTCAATAGCTGAAGTATACAGTGCCCCCGCGCCCCCCTCACTGGGGCATGGTTCCGAGGGCGCTGTCCGCATATGGATACCCCACGCATTCTTTCCGGGTGAGCCATCAATGGGCTATTCGACTGTGGGGGGGGGCGTGGCTGGGTATCAGACCCAAACAGAACAAGGAAGTCTCAGTTTTCATCTCCAGTTGGCACCCCGATGGCTGAATCTCCGGTTGTTCGTTGTGCAATGGTTGGCCTCAGTGCCCTTGGAACCCTGGGGAGAGGTGAAAGCCGGGGCGGGGCGGGGGGGTGGGGAGGAGGGGAGAGGGGGGAGGGGGCGCGGGCAGGGGTGTTTCGGTAAGGTGTTCCTGCTCCCCGATCGCCCTCCGGCGACCTCGCTGGAAAAGCGGGAGCCGGCGGAGGTCGAAGGAGGACTGGGGGAGCGGCGCGATGCCCTCTGCAGTCAAATAGCCCGCCGACGAATCACCGGGAAAGGAGGCGAGAAAAGAAAGGCGAGCGTCGCCCGCGGAACTGGTGCCCCAGCAAAAGTGGGAAGGAGAGTGGGGTGTCCTGCACTTTCAGGAGATGTGAGGTAAATCACCCCGAGCAAAACAAGAATGGGACTTGCTCTCTGCCCTAACCCCTCTCCAGCCCATCATAGTAACCCTGTAGGATGTGGCCAGCACAGGAAGAGGTGCAGTGACGATGGTGGGTTGGGGGATGGGCAGAAGTCGACACTCGCTCGATGTAAACACTGTTCTCCTGTTGGCTGAAGATCGGTTCAGGGCAGAAACACAAAGAGGAACAGATAGGGTGGATAGAGAGAAACTATTTCCGCTGGTTGGGGATTCTAGGAGTAGGGGGCACAGTCTAAAAATTAGAGCCAGACCTTTCAGGAGCGAGATTAGAAAACATTTCTACACACAAAGGATGGTAGAAGTTTGGAACTCTCTTCCGCAAACAGCAATTGATACTAGCTCAATTGCTAAATTTAAATCTGAGATAGATAGCTTTAAGGCAACCAAAGGTATTAAGGGATATGGGCCAAAGGCGGGTATATGGAGTTAGATCACAGACCAGCCATGATCTTATCAAATGGCGGAGCAGGCACGAGGGGCTGAATGGCCTCCTCCTGTTTTTTTTTATTCGTTCATGGGATGTGGGCGTCGCTGGCGAGGCCGGCATTTATTGCCCATCCCTAATTGCCCCTTGAGAAGGTGGTGGTGAGCCGCTTTCTTGAACCGCTGCAGTCCGTGTGGTGACGGTTCTCCCACAGTGCTGTTAGGAAGGGAGTTCCAGGATTTTGACCCAGCGACGATGAAGGAACGGCCGATATATTTCCAAGTCGGGATGGTGTGTGACTTGGAGGGGAACGTGCAGGTGGTGTTGTTCCCATGTGCCTGCTGCTCTTGTCCTTCTCGGTGGTAGAGGTCGCGGGTTTGGGAGGTGCTGTCGAAGAAGCCTTGGCGAGTTGCTGCAGTGCATCCTGTGGATGGTACACACTGCAGCCACAGTGCGCCGGTGGTGAAGGGAGTGAATGTTTAGGGTGGTGGATGGGGTGCCAATCAAGCGGGCTGCTTTATCTTGGATGGTGTCGAGCTTCTTGAGTGTTGTTGGAGCTGCACTCATCCAGGCAAGTGGAGAGTATTCCATCACACTCCTGACTTGTGCCATGTAGATGGTGGAAAGGCTTTGGGGAGTCAGGAGGTGAGTCACTCGCCGCAGAATACCCAGCCTCTGAACGGCTCTCGTAGCCACTGTATTTATATGGCTGGTCCAGTTAAGTTTCTGGTCGATGGTGACCCCCAGGATGTTGATGGTGGGGGATTCGGCGATGGTAATGCCGTTGAATGTCAAGGGGAGGTGGTTAGACTCTCTCTTGTTGGAGATGGTCATTGCCTGGCACTTATCTGGCGCGAATGTTACTTGCCACTTATCAGCCCAAGCCTGGATGTTGTCCAGGTCTTGCTGCATGCGGGCTCGGACTGCTTCATTATTTGAGGGGTTGCGAATGGAACTGAACACTGTGCAGTCATCAGCGAAATTCCCCATTTCTGACCTTATGATGGAGGGAAGGTCATTGATGAAGCAGCTGAAGATGGTTGGGCCGAGGACACTGCCCTGAGGAACTCCTGCAGCAATGTCCTGGGGCTGAGATGATTGGCCTCCAACAACCACTACCATCTTCCTTTGTGCTAGGTATGACTCCAGCCACTGGAGAGTTTTCCCCCTGATTCCCATTGACTTTCAATTTTACTAGGGCTCCTTGGTGCCACACTCAGTCAAATGCTGCCTTGATGTCAAGGGCAGTCACTCTCACCTCACCTCTGGAATTCAGCTCTTTTGTCCATGTTTGGACCAAGGCTGCAATGAGGTCTGGAGCCGAGTGGTCCTGGCGGAACCCAAACTGAGCATCAGTGAGCAGGTTATTGGTGAGTAAGTGCCGCTTGATAGCACTGTCGACGACACCTTCCATCACTTTGCTGATGATTGAGAGTAGACTGATGGGGCGGTAATTGGCCGGATTGGATTTGTCCTGCTTTTTGTGGACAGGACGTACCTGGGCAATTTTCCACATTGTCGGGTCGATGCCAGTGTTGTAGCTGTACTGGAACAGCTTGGCTCGAGGCGCAGCTAGTTCTGGAGCACAAGTCTTCAGCACTACAGCTGGGATGTTGTCGGGGCCCATAGCCTTTGCTGTATCCAGTGCACTCAGCCGTTTCTTGATATCACGTGGAGTGAATCGAATTGGCCGAAGACTGGCTTCCGTGATGGTGGGGATATCGGGAGGAGGCCGAGATTGATCATCCACTCGGCACTTCTGGCTGAAGATGGTTGCAAACGCTTCAGCCTTGTCTTTTGCACTCACGTGCTGGACTCCACCATCATTGAGGATGGGGATGTTTGCAGAGCCTCCTCCTCCCATTAGTTGTTTAATTGTCCACCACCATTCACGACTGGATGTGGCAGGGCTGCAGAGCTTTGATCTGATCCGTTGGTTGTGGAATCGCTAAGCTCTGTCTATAGCATGTTGCTTCTGCTGTTTAGCATGCATGTAGTCCTGAGTTGTAGCTTCACCAGGTTGGCACCTCATTTTTAGGTACGCCTGGTGCTGCTCCTGGCATGCTCTTCTACACTCCTCATTGAACCAGGGTTGATCCCCTGTCTTGTTGGTAATGGTAGAGTGAGGATTATGCCGGGCCATGGGGTTACAGATTGTGCTGGAATACAATTCTGCTGCTGCTAATGGCCCACAGCGCCTCATGGATGCCCAGTTTTGAGCTGCTAGATCTGTTCTGAGTCTATCCCATTTAGCACGGTGGTAGTGCCACACAACACGTTGGATGGTGTCCTCAGTGCGAAGACGGGACTTCATCTCCACGAGGACTGTGCGGTGGTCACTCCTACCAATACTGTCATGGACAGATGCATTTGCGACAGGTAGATTGGTGAGGACGAGGTCAAGTAAGCTTTTCCCTCGTGTTGGTTCGCTCACCACCTGCCGCAGGCCCAGTCTAGCAGCTATGTCCTTCAGGACTCGGCCAGCTCGGTCAGTAGTGGTGCTACCGAGCCACTCTTGGTGATGGGCATTGAAGTCCCCCACCCAGAGTACATTTTGTGCCCTTACTACCCTCAGTGCTTCCTCCAAGTGGTGCTCAACATGGAGGAGGACTGATTCATCAGCTGAGGGAGGACGGTAGGTGGTAATCAGCAGGAGGTTTCCTTGCCCATGTTTGACCTGATGCCATGAGATTTCATGGGGTCCAGAGTCAATGTTGAGGACTCCCAGGGCCACTCCCTCCTGACTGTATATCACTGTACCGCCACCTCTGGTGGGTCTGTCCTGCCGGTGGGACAGGACATACCCAGGGATGGTGATGGAAGAGTCTGGGACGTTGGCTGGAAGATATGATTCTGTGAGTATGGCTATGTCAGGCTGTTGCTTGACTGGTCTGTGGGACAGCTCTCCCAATTTTGGCACAAGTCCCCAGATGTTAGTAAGGAGGACCTTGCAGGGTCGACTGGGCTTGGTGTTTTGCCGTTGTCGTGTCCGGTGCCTAGTGGTCCGATGCCGGGTGGTCCGTCCGGTTTTATTCTTATTATGACTTTTCGTAGCGAGATTTTACAACTGAGTGGCTTGCGAGGCCATTTCAGAGGGCAATTAAGAATCAACCACATTGCTGTGGGTCTGGAGTCACATATAGGCCAGACCGGGTAAGGGCGGCAGGCTTCCTTCCCTAAAGGACATTAGTGAACCAGATGGGTTTTTACGACAATCCGGTAGTTTCATGGCCACCATTACTGATACTAGTATTTTAATTCCAGATTTTATTTAATTAATTGAATTTTTTTTAAAATTAAATTTAAATTCGCCAGCTGCCGTGGCGGGATTTGAACTCATGACTCTGGATTTTAGTCCAGGCCTAGTAACATAACCACTATGCTACCGTACCCATGTACGGTAACATAGTGGTTATGTTCCGATGTTGTTCGAAGATTCCGTTCACCTTCTCGCCAAGAACAATAAGGCTGTGAAGATTTTAAGATAATTTCTTCGATCTGGAGATGGGGAAGTCCCTTCATGGCTCTCTCTAACCCTGCGTGTGTGGCTGTTTCACATATATTGAACCACACAGGACTAGAGTGTAACCCAGCTCCCACAATTCACCACAAGCTGACATGCCCAATTGTGCGGAAGCCGACTAACTGATGGGGACCCAGACAAAGCTCTGAACATGGCCCCTGCGTAAAAGGACGACAACAATGTGCATTTATATAGCGCCTTTCACCTCCCAAGGCGCTTCGCAGGAGCGATTATCAAACAGAATTTGACATCGAGCCACATAAGGAGATATTAGGACAGGTGACCAAAAGCTTGGTCAAAGAGGTAGGTTTTAAGGAGCGTCTTAAAGGAGGAGAGAGAGACGGAGAGGTTCAGGGAGGGAATTCCAGAGCTCAGGGCCCAGGCAGCTGAAGGCACGGCCGCCAATGGTGGAGCGATGGAAATCGGGGGATGCGCAAGAGGCCAGAATTGGAGGAGCGCAGAGATCTCGGAGGGTTTGTAGGGGCTGGAGATAGGGTGGGGGGGCGAGGAGGGATTTGAACACAAGGATGAGAATTTTAAAATCGAGGTGTTCCCAGACCGGGAGCCGATGTAGGTCAGCGAGCACAGGGAGGGGTGATGGGTGAACGGGACTTGGTGCGAGTTAGGATACGGGGGGGGGCGCAGCAGAGTTTTGGATGAGCTGGGGTTTACAGAGGGTGCAGGACGGGAGGCCGGGCAGGAGAGTGTTGGAATAGTCGAGTCTGGAGGTCATAAAGGCACGGATGAGGGTTTCAGCAGCAGACGGACCAAAGCGGAATAGGATACAGTACACAACTGCAGTCGTCTCGTCTGCTCGTAATCCTCTGGGTTTTGCCTTGTCTACCTAACTTCTAACTCCAACTCTGCACAATCTATTCCCTCAGGGTTATCACACGATCTCGTCTCAGAGTGTCCTGGCCTGCAATTCCCCGGGACAAGAAAACTGGTGGCATTGCGGTCCTCATGTGAGACCTTGATCGAGCCCCATAATCCAGGCCGACACTCCCAGTGCCAGTACCGAGGGAGTGCCGCACTGTTGGAGGTGCCGTCTTCCGCATAAAAAGACCCCATGGCCACTATTTCGAGGGGGAGTTCTCCCCGGTGTCCTGGAATGATATTTATCCCTCAACCGACATCACTACGAACAGATGATCCGGTCATTTATCGCTTTGCTGTTTGTGGGATCTTGCTGTGCGCAAATTGGCTGCCGCGTTTCCCGCATTACAACAGTGACTACGCTTCGAGAAAGCACGTCTTCGGGTGTGATGTGCTGAGGTGATGAAATGCAAGTCCTTTTGTTTATTGATCCAGTAGTTGGGTAGAACCAGAGACTCTAACTCGAAGATGGCTCGAGTCTGTCTGGAGGCAATTCCTCATTCTGACAGAGTACGGACGCCAACCGTATGGCATGAGCCGTGACAAAACCTGTTTGTTTGCGTATGGCGAGCTTCTAAACAGCTTGAAACTGCACCAGGGAAAGACAATCGAGGTGTGAAACAGCTTCCTGTTTTGTTTCTTTAATAAAGACAAAAAAAAAACAAGTCTCTCTGCCGCCAATTCAGCTCAGTTGGGCTGTCTCGGTCTTTCTGTGACCGTCGCAGTCAATTCTAGACACAAAAGGCATCAAGGGGTATGGGGAGAGAGAGCAGGAATGCGGCATTGAGATAGAGGATCAGCCATGATCATATTGAATGGCGGAGCAGGCTCGAAGGGCCGAATGGCCTACTCCTGCTCCTATTTTCTATGCTTCTAAACCCAACGATGCACGACAGGCAGCTCTAATATAAATTGTTTTTATGGTCTGTGGTGCTGAGGGACGTCCGTCTAATGGGGTCTTAATCCCAATCTGCCCTTTCATAAGAAATAGGAGCAGGAGTAGGCCAATCGGCCCTCCAGGTGAATGTTAAAGATCCCAAGGCCCGACTGGAAGAAGAGGAGGGGTGGGGGAGTTCTCCCCGGTCTCCTGGGGCCAACATCCCTCCCTCATCCAAAACAAAAAAAACAGATTGACTTCTCATTGGACGGGCTTGCTTCTTGTGGGATCTTGCTGTGCTCAGAATGGCTGCCACTTCTGTCTGCAGCGCAGCGACTGCCTTTCAGAAGCAGGTCATTTGGCCGCGAGGTGGGCGGAAGTTTCTTTTTCGAAATCGCTGTGACTGTTTTACATGCCGTGCTGTCCCCCTTGATCTGCCTCTGGATGTCGGCGGCAAAAAAGGGCCGAGTTTTCGCAAAGCTCCTGCTCCCGCTCGGCAGCTGTGTTCTGCGTCCTCCCCCTCCCCTCGCCCCTTCCTTCACCTCGCCCCTCTCCTTCCCCTTCCACCCCCCCCTCCCCGAATTCCGTTTTCCCCAAGCGACACCTCGTGGCTGCTCGTGATGGTGTGAGCCCCCTGCTGTGTCAAGGAGCGATGACCAATTGGTGTTGGGTTGAGTTATTTTTGGAGTCCCAAGTGTGCTTGATACAATGGGGGAGGGATATAAATGGGTTGGGGGATGGAGAGGGCAGAAGGAGGTGGGACAAATATATATTATACAGTTTGTATTTTCATCCTCCGATGAGCTAACATCAGACCCTCTTCCCCCTCACCTGGAGATACTGGGTTCAGTTCTGGGCATCGCACCTCATGAAGGATATATTGGCCTTGGAGGGGGCGCAGCGCAGATTCACCAGAATAAATCGAGGGCCCCGTCTGCCCTCTCAGTTGGACGTAAAAAAAATCTCACGGCCGCTATTTCGAAAAAGAGTTCTCCCCCGGTGTCCTGGGCCCAGTATTTATCCCTCAAACCAACATCACTAAAAAAAAAACAGATGATCTGGTCATTATCACGTTGCTGTTTGTGGGAGCTTGCTGTGCGCAAATTGGCTGCCACGTTTCATAGAAACATAGAAAATAGGAGCAAGAGTAGGCCATTCGGCCCTTCGGGCCTGCTCCGCCATTCAAAATGATCATGGTCGATCGTCTAACTCAGTACCCTGTTCCCGCTTTTTCCCCATATCCCTTGATCCCTTTAGCATTAAGAAATATATCTATCTCCTTCTTGAATACATCTAATGACTTGGCCTCCACTGCCTTCTGTGGTAGAGAATTCCACAGGTTCACCACCCTCTGAGTGAAGAAATTTCTCCTCATCTCGGTTCTAAATGGCATACCCCGAACCCTGAGACTGCGACCCCTGGTTCTGGACTCCCCAGACATCGGGAACATCCTCCCTGCATCTAGTCTGTCTCGTCCTGTTAGAATTTTATATGTTTCGATGAGATCACCTCTCATTCTTCTAAACTCTAGTGAATGTAGGCCTAGTCGACCCAATCTCTCCTCATACATCAGTCCTGCCATCCCAGGAATCAGTCTGGTGAACCTTCGTTGCACTCCCTCCATGGCAAGGACATCCTTCCTCAGATAAGGAGACCAAAACTGCACACCATACTCCAGATGTGGCCTCACCGAGGCCCTGTACAACTGCAGTTTCCTGCATTACAACAGTGACCAGCTCCCAAAGAAGGGCTTCATTGGCTCCAAAGTGCTTTGGTTCCGTGAAAGACACGATAGAAATGCAATTTCTTTCGTTTGTGACCACCTCCTTTCCGAGCTTGGTCCAACGCTATGGTGCGATTCCGTTTCCGAGCCAGCAGGGGGCGCTCCCATGCCACCGTCGGCCAATAGTGAGGGACCTAATTGGCCACCGAAACCTTCATACCTTGGGAACACAACGCAGGTCAGAATGGGGAAAGGCTGACCCGTGTCTCTCAGAGCTGGCTCGGCCGACTCTCTCTGAGATTCACCCTGGTCGGTCATCTCCCTTGGCTGGGACAAGAACTCACCGTTGAATGCTCCCTCCCCGCTGATCCAGGAAGGCCAACCAATCTCCGCACTCCCCTCCCCTGGCCCCCACACTCCCCATCACAGTATCCGACTGGCTCTCAAGCGATTAAAGGGTTAAATTACGAGGAACGGCCGCATGAAACTGGCTTGTATTGCCTTGAGTACAAAAGGTTGAGGGGTGATGTAATCGAAGCCTTAAAAATTCTTAAGGGATTCGACAGGGTCGATAGAGAGAAACTATTTCCTCTGGTGGGGGGAGTCCAGAACAAGGGGGCAGAACCTTAAAATTAGAGCCAGGCCGTTCAGGGGTGATGTCGGGAAGCACTTCTTCACACAAAGGGGAGTGGGAATCTGGAACTCTCTCCCCCAAAAAGCTGTTGAGGCCGGGGGTCAATTGGAAACGTCAAAACTGAGATGGTTAGATTTTTGTTGGGTGAGGGTATCGAGGGAGATGGAGCAAAGGCGGGTAGATGGAGTTAAGATACAGATCAACCGTGATCTCATTGAATGGCGGAACAGGCTCGAGGGGCTGAATGGCCTGCTCCTGCTCCTATGTTGCTCGAGTGAAGTTTCTCCAGTTGAAGCCATCCCTCAGCTCCTGAACTCGTAGTCGCGTATAATCGCCCCCCCACCCCCCGGACACTGGATGCCTCATTCGAGATGACATCGTCGATATTTCCCTGCCCCCCACCCCCTTCAAAGCCATCGCCATCACCCCCCCCACACCTCCTCAAACAAGAACCCTCGTCAAATGCCAACCTCCCTTCCCTCCAGAATGTCTCAACTCTTTCCAGCATCAAGCCCATCGCTCACCTTGCTCCCTTTCTCAATCCCCGATCTCTCGTCCGACCTCTCTCAGCAGCCAAAACTGACCTAAATCACAAATTATCTTCCCCAAGGTGCCTCTCCGACCTTTGACACGGTCAACCACACCATCCTCCTCCAAGGCCTCGCCTCCTCGGTCGTCCAGCCGGGAGGGACTGCCCTCACCTGGTTCCATTCTTATCTCTCCAGTCGTAGCCGGAGAATCACCTCCGATGGCTTCTCCTCCCGCTCCCGCACTGTAACCTCTGGAGTCCCCCCAAGGATCTATCCTCGGCCCCCCTCCTATTTCTCATCCACATGCTGCCCCTCGGTGACACCATCTGAAAACACGTCAGGTTCCACATGGACGCTGGTCACCCCCAGCTCAACCTCACCACCACCTCTCTCCCCCCCCCTCCACTGTTTCTGATTTGTCGCACTGCTTGTCCGACATCCAGTACTGGATGAGCAGATATTTCCTCCAACTAAATATTGGGAAGACTGAAGCCATTGTCTTCGTTCCCCGCCACAAACTCCGTTCCCCAGCCCCCGACTCCATCCCCCTCCCCGGCCGCTGTCTGAGGCTGAACCAGACCGTTCGCAACCTTGGCGTCCGATTTGACCCCGGGATGAGCTTCTGACCCCATCTCCGCTCCATCACCAAGACCGCCTACTTCCACCTCCGTAACATCGCCCGTCTCCGCCCCTGCCTCAGCTCATCTGCTGCTGAGACCCTCATCCCTGCCTTTCTCACCTCCACACTCCAGACAGCGTTTAAGGGGAGGTTTGATACATACAAGGGGGAAAGAAGGGAATAGGGGGAGAACGGTGGGGGCAGAGTGGGATGAGGTAATTAAGAACATAAGAACATAAGAAATTGGAGCAGGAGTAGGCCAATCGGCCCCTCGAGCCTGCTCCGCCATTCAATAAGATCATGGCTGATCTGATCCCAACCACAAATCTAAAGAACACAAGAAGTCGGAGCAGGACCCGGCCACATAGCCCCTGGGCCCTCTCCGCCACCCACAGGGCATTGACCGATCCGAACTCAGCTTCATGTCCAATTTCCTGCCCGCTCCCCATAACCCCTAATTCCCTTTACTTCTAGGAAACTGTCTATTTCTGTTTTAAATTTATCTAATGATGTAGCTTCCACAGCTTCCTGGGGCAGCAAATTCCACAGACCTACCACCCTCTGAGTGAAGAAGTTTCTCCTCATCTCAGTTTTGAAAGAGCAGCCCCTTATTCTAAGATTATGCCCCCTAGTTCTAGTTTCACCCATCTTTGGGAACATCCTTACTGCATCCACCCGATCAAGACCCTTCACAATCTTATATGTTTCAATAAGATCGCCTCTCATTCTTCTGAACTCCAATGAGTAGTGTCCCAATCTACTCAACCTCTCCTCATATGTCCGCCCCCTCATCCCCGGGATTAACCGAGTGAACCTTCTTTGTACTGCCTCGAGAGCAAGTATGTCTTTTCTTAAGTATGAAGACCAAAACTGTATGCAGTATTCCAGGTGCGGTCTCACCAATACCTTATATAACTGCAGCAATACCTCCTTGTTTTTATATTCTATCCCCCTAGCAATAAAAGCCAACATTCCGTTGGCTTTCTTGATCACCTGCTGCACCTGCATACCAACTTTTTGAGTTTCTTGCACTAGGACTCCCAGATCCCTTTGTACTGCAGTACTTTCCAGTCTCTCGCCATTAAGAAAATAACTTGCTCTCTGATTTTTCCTGCCAAAGTGCAAAACCTCACATTTTCCAATATTATATTGCATCTGCCAAATCTCCGCCCACTCACCCAGCCTGTCTATATCCCCTTGCAGGTTTTTTATGTCCTCCTCACTCTCTACTTTCCCTCCCATCTTTGTATCATCTGCAAATTAGAGCGGGAGGAGGCTCGTGTGGCGTATAAACACCGGCAGAGACCCATTGGGCTGAATGGCCCGTTTCTGAGCTGCACATTCCGTGTAATGGGGTCAGACGGGACCCCCACAGCATGGGGTCGGAGAGAGGTCACACGTGATTGTTCCAGTAACATTGACTGTTAAAGGAACAGTGCCCTGTTTTAACTGCTAATCGCGGGGATGAGAAGTTAGAATTTCAGTTTGTAATTAACCGGGGAGATTAATTGACAGGTTTATGTAATTTTATCAAACTGCGCCCTCTGATGAAATTAAAAGCCAATTGAAAACTGGGAGGTTACTGTGTGATTTTAACTGTGGATTAATAATTTCCCTGGTTCAAAGGCAGTTTGAGTTGGACAGGTTCAAAGCTGGGTTATATATAATGTGTTTGCATTTTTAAAATTCATTCATGGGATGCGGGCGTCGCTGGCGAGGCCGGCATTTATTGCCCATCCCTAATTGCCCCTTGAGAAGGTGGTGGTGAGCCGCCTTCTTGAACCGCTGCAGTCCGTGTGGTGAAGGTTCTCCCACAGTGCTGTTAGGAAGGGAGTTCCAGGGTTTTGACCCAGCGACGATGAAGGAACGGCCGATATATTTCCAAGTCGGGATGGTGTGTGACTCGGAGGGGAACGTGCAGGTGGTGTTGTTCCCATGTGCCTGCTGCCCTTGTCCTTCTCGGTGGTTGAGGTGGCGGGTTTGGGAGGTGCTGTCGAAGATTGCAATGTTTCAGAAGCTGCTGCTTATAGGATCAGAGATTAGGGGGAACTATTTAGCCCATTCCGTCTCATCTATCCATAAAGACCCTACAATTCCTCTCCAAACACCGACTTTCGCCTGATTGATTCCCAGGATTTTGCCCCGCTGCTCAACAGAATCTATTCCAAATGTCCCTCTTTGCTTTGTGTGGAGAACATTCTGGAATCATTCCCACCTCGAGCCTGTACCACCTTCACTCTGCTGTCCCACTGCTCCAGCTGCATTATGAGATGGCAGGCAAATCGCTAAGACATTAAACCCAGGCCCCCCATCCTCCCTCTCAGGTAACAGATCCCACGGCCACTATTTCGAAGAAGAGCAAAGGGAGTTCTCCCCGGTGTCCTGGGGCCGATATTTATCCCTCAACCAACATCACTAAAAAAAACGATGATCTGGTCATTATCACGTTGCTGTTTGTGGGATCTTGCTGTGCTCAAATTGTCTGCCGCTTCCTACATTACAACAGTGACATAGAAGCATAGAAACATAGAAAATAGGAGCACGAGTAGGCCATTCAGCCCTTCGGGCCTGCTCCGCCATTCAAAATGATCATGACCGATCGTCTAACTCAGTACCCTGTTCTTGCTTTTTCCCCATATCCCTTGATCCCTTTAGCATTAAGAAATATATCTATCTCCTTCTTGAATACATCTAATGACTTGGCCTCCACTGCCTTCTGTGGTAGAGAATTCCACAGGTTCACCACCCTCTGAGTGAAGAAATTTCTCCTCATCTCGGTTCTAAATGGCATACCCCGTATCCTGAGACTGTGACCCCTGGTTCTGGACTCCCCAGTCATCGGGAACATCCTCCCTGCATCTAGTCTGTCTCGTCCTGTTAGAATTTTACATGTTTCGATGAGATCACCTCTCATTCTTCTAAACTCTAGTGAATATAGGCCTGGTCGACCCAATCTCTCCTCATTCGTCAGTCCTGCCATCCCAGGAATCAGTCTGGTAAACCTTCGTTGCACTCCCTCCATGGCAAGGACATCCTTCCACTGATAAGGAGACCAAAACTGCACACAATACTCCAGATGTGGTCTCACCAAGGCCCTGTATAACTGCAGTAAGACATCCCTGTTCCTGTACTCAAATCCTCTTGCAATGAAGGCCAACATACCATTCGCCTTCCTAACTGCTTGCTGCACCTGAATGCTCACTTTCAGCGACTGGTGTACAAGGACACCCAGGTCTCGTTGCACCTCCCCTTTTCCCAATCTATCACCATTCAGATAATAATCTGCCTTTCTGTTTTTACAACTAAAGTGGATAACCTCACATTTATCCACGTTATACTGCATCTGCCATGTTCTTGCCCACTCACCCAACTTGTCTAAATCACATTGGAGCCTCTTTGCATCTTCCTCACAGCTCACATTCCACCCCAGCTTTGTGTCGTCTGCAAACTTGGAAATGTTACATTCCGTTCCCTCATCCAAATCATTGATATATATTGTGAATAGCTGGGGCCCAAGCTCTGATCCCTGTGGTACCCCACGAGTCACTGCCTGCCACCCGGAAAAAGACCCGTTTATTCCTACTCTCTGTTTCCTGTCTGTCAACCAATCCATGCCAGTATATTCCCCCAATCCCATGTGCTTTAATTTTGCACACTAACCTCTTGTGTGGGACCTTATCAAAAGCCTTCTGAAAATCCAAATACACCACATCCACTGGTTCTCCCCTATCCATTCTACTAGTTACATCCTCAAAAAACTCCAGTAGATTTGTTGAGCATGATTTCCCTTTCATAAACCCATGCTGACTTTGTCCAATCCCGTTAATACCCTCCAAGTGTTCTGTTATCACATCTTTTATAATAGAGTCTAGCATTTTCCCCACTACTGATGTTAGGCTAACTGGTCTGTAATTCCCTGTTTTTTCTCTCCCTCCTTTTTTAAATAGTGGGGTTACATTTGCCACCCTCCAATCTGTAGGAACTGTTCCAGAGTCTATAGAATTTTGGAAGATGATCACCAATGCATCCACTATTTCCAGGGCCACTTCCTTTAGTACTCTGGGATGTAGATTATCAGGCCCTGGGGATTTGTCAGCCTTTAGCCCCATTAATTTCCCTAGCACTATTTTTTTACTAATACTGGTTTCCTTCAGTTCCTCCCTCTCACTAGACCCTTGGTTCCCTAACATTTCTGGCAGGTTATTTGTGTCCTCCTTTGTGAAAACAGAACCAAAGTATGTGTTTAATTGTTCTGCCATTTCTTTGTTCCCCATTTTAATTTCCCCCATTTCTGACTGTAGGGGACCTACATTTGTCTTCACTAATCTTTTTCTCTTGACATATTTATAGAAGCTTTTACGGTCAGTTTTTATGTTCCCTGCTAGTTTACTCTCATACTCTATTTTTCCCCTCTTAATCAATCTCTTTGTTCTCCTTTGCTGAATTCTGAACTGCTCCCAATCCTCAGGCTTGCCGCTTTTTCTGGCAATTTTATATGTCTCCTCTTTGGATCTAATACTATCCCTAATTTCTTTTGTAAGCCACGGTTGAGCACCTTTCCTGTTTTATTTTTGCGCCAGACAGGAATGAATAATTGTTGTAATTCCTGTACACGTTCTTTAAATACTAGCCATTGCCTATCCACTGTCATCCCTTTTAGTAAAGTTCCCCAATCTATCCTAACCAACTCACACCTCATACTTTCGTAATTTCCTTTATTTAGATTCAGGACCCTAGTTTCGGATTCAACTACTTCACTTTCCATCTTAATGAGGAATTCTATCATGTTATGGTCGCTCTTCCCTAAGGGACCCCGCACAACAAGATTGTTAATCAATCCTTTCTCATTGCACAATACCCAGTCTCGGATCGCCTGTTCTCTAGTTAGTTCCTCAATGTATTGGTCTAGAAAACCATCACGTACACACTCCAGGAGTTCCTCCCCCACAGTATTATTGCTAATTTGGTTTGAACAATCTATATGTAGATTTAAGTCACCCATGATTATAGTTGTACCCTTCTTGCATGCGTCTCTAATTTCCTGTTTAATGCCCGCCCCTACATCTCCACTACTGTTTGGGGGCCTATAGACAACCCCCACCAACGTTTTCTGCCCCTTGGTGTTTCTTAGCTCCACCCATACAGGTTCCACATTGTGATTTTCCGAGCCAATATCCTTCCTCACTATTGCATTGATTTCCTCCTTTACTAACAACGCTACCCCACCTCCTTTCCCTTTTTGCCTGTCCTTCCTAAATATTGAATACCCCTGGATGTTCAGTTCCCATCCTTGGTCACCGTGCAGCCATGTCTCCGTAATCGCAACTATATCATAACCGTTAATATCTATCTGCGCTGTTAATTCATCTACCTTATTGCGAATGCTCCGCGCATTAAGACACAATGCCTTTAGACTTGTCTTTTTAAGATTACTAGTCATTTTAGTTTTATTTTGCACTGTGGCCCTATTTGTTTCTCGCCCTTGTTTTCTCTGCCTTCCACTATTGCTACTTCCCTTTCTGTCTTTGGTTTCTATCCTTGTTTCCCCCTCCTCTGTCTCCCTGCTCAGGTTCCCATCCCCCTGCCATTCTAGTTTAAACCTTCCCCAACAGCACTAGCAAACACCCCCGCGAGGACATCGGTCCCGGTCCTGCTCGGGTGTAACCCGTCCCGCTTGTACAGGTCCCACCTTCCCCAGAACCGGTCCCAATGTCCCAGGAATCTAAATCCCTCCCTCCTACACCATCCCTGCAGCCACGCATTCATCCTGTCTATTCTCCTGTTCCTATACTCACTAGCACGTGGCACTGGTAGTAATCCTGAGATCACTACCTTTGAGGTCCTGCTTTTTAATTTATCTCCTAACTCCTTAAATTCACCTTGCAGGACCTCATCCCTTTTTTTACCTATGTCGTTGGTACCGATATGGACCACGACTACTGGCTGTTCACCCTCCCCCTCCAGAATGCCCTGCAGCCGCTCCGTGACATCCTTGACCCTAGCACCAGGGAGGCAACATACCATCCTGGAGTCACGTTTGCAGCCGCAGAAACGCCTATCTGTTCCCCTTACAATTGAATCCCCTATCACTATAGCCCTGCCACTCTTCTTCCTCCCCTCCTGTGCAGCAGAGCCACCCGTGGTGCCACGAACTTGGCTCTTGCTGCTTTCCCCTGATAAGCCATCTCCCCCAACAGTATCCAAAGCAGAATATCTGTTTGAGAGGGAGATGGCCCCAGGGGACTCCTGCTCTACCTGCCTAGTCCTTTTACTCTGCTTGGCGGTCACCCATTTCCTTTCTTCCTGCGTAATCTTTACCTGCGGTGTGACCACCTCACTGGACGTGCTATCCACGATAGTCTCAGCGTCGCAGAGGCTCCACAGTGAATCCACCCGCAGCTCCAGCTCCGAAATACGGTTAGCCAGTAGCTGCAGCTGGACACACTTCCTGCACACATGGTCGCCTGGGACACTGGTAGTGTCCATGACTTCCCACATTGTGCAGGAGGAGCATATCACTGGTGCGAGCTGTGCTGCCATGACTTGCCTTAGAGTTACCCTGCGTTCACCTCTTGGACTCTCCTCCCACTCTCTGGACTCTCCTTTTACACTGTGCTCACCTCTCGGACTCTCCTTTTACACTGTGCTCACCTCTCGGACTCTCCTTTTACACTGTGCTCACCTCTCGGACTCTCCTTTTACACTGTGCTCACCTCTCGGACTCTCCTTTTACACCGCGCTCACCTCTCGGACTCTCCTTTTACACCGCGCTCACCTCTCGGACTCTCCTTTTACACTGTGCTCACCTCTCGGACTCTCCTTTTACACTGTGCTCACCTCTCGGACTCTCCTTTTACACCGCGCTCACCTCTCGGACTCTCCTTTTACACTGTGCTCACCTCTCGGACTCTCCTTTTGCACCGCGCTCACCTCTCGGACTCTCCTTTTACACTGAGCTCACCTCTCGGACTCTCCTTTTACACTGCGCTCACCTCTCGGACTCTCCTTTTACACTACGCTCACCTCTCGGACTCTCCTTTTACACTGAGCTCACCTCTCGGACTCTCCTTTTACACTACGCTCACCTCTCGGACTCTCCTTTTACACTGAGCTCACCTCTCGGACTCTCCTTTTACACCGTGCTCACCTCTCGGACTCTCCTTTTACACTGTGCTCACCTCTCGGACTCTCCTTTTACACCGTGCTCACCTCTCGGACTCTCCTTTTACACCGTGCTCACCTCTCGGACTCTCCTTTTACACCGCGCTCACCTCTCGGACTCTCCTTTTATACTGCGCTCACCTCTCGGACTCTCCTTTTACACCGCGCTCACCTCTCGGACTCTCCTTTTACACCGCGCTCACCTCTCGGACTCGCCTTTTACACCGCGCTCACCTCTCGGACTCTCCTTTTACACCGCGCTCCCCTCTCGGACTCTCCTTTTACACCGTGCTCACCTCTCGGACTCTCCTTTTACACCGCGCTCACCTCTCGGACTCTCCTTCTACACCGCGCTCACCTCTCGGTCTCTCCTTTTACACCGCGCTCACCTCTCGGACTCTCCTTTTACACCGCGCTCACCTCTCGGACTCTCCTTTTACACCGCGCTCACCTCTCGGACTCTCCTTTTACACTGTGCTCACCTCTCGGTCTCTCCTTTTACACCGCGCTCACCTCTCGGACTCTCCTTTTACACTGTGCTCACCTCTCGGACTCTCCTTTTACACTGAGCTCACCTCTCGGACTCTCCTTTTACACCGCGCTCACCTCCCGGACTCTCCTTTTACACCGCGCTCACCTCTCGGACTCTCCTTTTACACCGTGCTCACCTCTCGGACTCTCCTTTTACACCGAGCTCACCTCTCGGACTCTCCTTTTACACTGCGCTCCCCTCTCGGACTCTCCTTTTACACCGAGCTCACCTCTCGGACTCTCCTTTTACACAGTGCTCACCTCTCGGACTCTCCTTTTACACTGCGCTCACCTCTCGGACTCTCCTTTTACACTGCGCTCACCTCTCGGACTCTCCTTTTACACAGTGCTCACCTCTCGGACTCTCCTTTTACACCGCGCTCACCTCTCGGACTCTCCTTTTACACTGCGCTCCCCTCTCGGGCTCTCCTTTTACACTGAGCTCACCTCTCGGACTCTCCTTCTACACCGCGCTCACCTCTCGGACTCTCCTTTTACACCGCGCTCCCCTCTCGGACTCTCCTTTTACACCGCGCTCACCTCTCGGACTCTCCTTTTACCCCGCGCTCACCTCTCGGACTCTCCTTTTACACCGCGCTCCCCTCTCGGACTCTCCTTTTACACCGCGCTCACCTCTCGGACTCTCCTTTTACACTGTGCTCACCTCTCGGACTCTCCTTTTACACTGAGCTCACCTCTCGGACTCTCCTTTTACACTGCGCTCACCTCTCGGACTCTCCTTTTACACCGCGCTCACCTCTCGGACTCTCCTTTTACACCGCGCTCACCTCTCGGACTCTCCTTTTACACCGCGCTCACCTCTCGGACTCTCCTTTTACACCGCGCTCACCTCTCGGACTCTCCTTTTACACCGCGCTCACCTCTCGGACTCTCCTTTTACACCGCGCTCACCTCTCGGACTCTCCTTTTACACCGCGCTCACCTCTCGGACTCTCCTTTTACACTGCTCACCTCTCGGACTCTCCTTCTACACCGCGCTCACCTCTCGGGCTCTCCTTTTACACCGTGCTCACCTCTCGGACTCTCCTTCTACACTGCGCTCCCCTCTCGGACTCTCCTTTTACACCGCGCTCACCTCTCGGACTCTCCTTTTACACCGTGCTCACCTCTCGGACTCTCCTTTTACACTGCGCTCCCCTCTCGGACTCTCCTTTTACACCGCGCTCACCTCTCGGACTCTCCTTTTACACCGTGCTCACCTCTCGGACTCTCCTTTTACACTGCGCTCACCTCTCGGACTCTCCTTTTACACCGCGCTCACCTCTCGGACTCTCCTTTTACACCGCGCTCATCTCTCGGACTCTCCTTTTACACCGCGCTCACCTCTCGGACTCTCCTTTTACACCGCGCTCACCTCTCGGACTCTCCTTTTACACCGCGCTCACCTCTCGGACTCTCCTTTTACACCGCGCTCACCTCTCGGACTCTCCTTTTACACTGCGCTCACCTCTCGGACTCTCCTTTTACACCGCGCTCACCTCTCGGACTCTCCTTTTACACCGCGCTCATCTCTCGGACTCTCCTTTTACACCGCGCTCACCTCTCGGACTCTCCTTTTACACCGCGCTCACCTCTCGGACTCTCCTTTTACACCGTGCTCACCTCTCGGACTCTCCTTTTACACCGCGCTCACCTCTCGGACTCTCCTTTTACACCGCGCTCACCTCTCGGACTCTCCTTTTACACCGCGCTCACCTCTCGGACTCTCCTTTTACACCGCGCTCACCTCTCGGACTCTCCTTTTACACCGCGCTCACCTCTCGGACTCTCCTTTTACACCGCGCTCACCTCTCGGACTCTCCTTTTACACCGCGCTCACCTCTCGGACTCTCCTTTTACACCGCGCTCACCTCTCGGACTCTCCTTTTACACCGCGCTCACCTCTCGGACTCTCCTTTTACACCGCGCTCACCTCTCGGACTCTCCTCCCGCTCTCGGACTCTCCTCCTGCCCTCGGGACTTTTCTTTTCAACTTCCTCCTGTTCGAACAGGAAGTGACTACACTTCCAGAAATAATTCATTGCGTGATGCGCTTTGGGATGTCCTGAGGTTTTGAAAGGCACTGTATATATAGAATTACAAAAAATGTACAGCACAGAAACAGGCCATTCGGCCCAACTGGTCTATCCCAGTGTTTATGCTCCACACGAGGCTCCTCCCTCCCTACTTCATCTCACCCTATCACCATATCCTTCTATTCCTTTCTCCCTCATGTGTTTATCCAGCTTCCCCTTGAATGCATCTACACTATTCCATTACTGACACTTCACTGACACAGAGTCTCAGTGAAGGAAGATATAGTTGAGATACTGGATGGGCTAAAAATTGATTAAGAGGAGGTAATTGAAAGACTAGCTGTACTTAAAGTAGATAAGTCACCCGGTCCGGATGGGATGCATCCTAGTTAGCTGAGGGAAGTAAGGGTGGAAATTGCGGAGCTGCTGGCCATAATCTTCCAAACATCTTTTGATACAGGGGTGGTGCCAGAGGACTGGAGAATTGCAAATGTTACACCCTTGTTCAAAAAAGGGTGTAAGGATAAACCTGGCAACTCCAGGCCAGTCGGTTTAACCTCGGTGGTGGGGAAGATTTTAGAAACAATAATCCGGGACAGAATGAACAGTCACTTGGACGAGTGTGGATTGATTCGGGAAAGCCAGCATGGATTTGTTAAAGGCAAATCGTGTTTAACTAACCTGATTGAGTTTTTTGATGAGGTAAGAGAGAGGGTTGATGAGGGCAATGCGGTTGATGTGGTGTATATGGACTTTCAAAAGGCATTTGGTGAAGTGCCGCATGAGAGGCTTATCATCAAGATTGCGGCCCATGGAATAAAGGGGGCAGAAGCAACATGGATACAGAATTGTCTAAGTGACAGGAAACAGAGAGTAGTGGTGAACGGTTGTTTTTCGGACTGGAGGGAGGTGTACAGTGGTGTTCCCCAGGGGTCGGTGCTGGGACCACTGCTTTTCTTGATATATATTAAAAACTTGGACTTGGGTGTTCAGGGCACAATTTCAAAATTTGCAGATGACACAAAACTTGGAAGTGTAGTGAACAGTGAGGAGGATAGTGATAGACTTCAAGAGGATATAGACAGGCTGGTGGAATGGGCGAACACTTGACAGATGAAATTTAACACAGAAAAGTGCAAAGTGATACATTTCGGTAGGAAGGACGAGGAGAGGCAATATAAACTAGAGGGCACAATTCTAAAAGGGGTACAGGGACAGAGAGATCTGGGGGTATATGTACACAAATCGTTGAAAGTGGCAGGGCAGGTTGAGAAAGTGGTTAAAAAAGCATACGGGATCCTGGGCTTTATAAATAGAGGCATAGAGTACAAAAGCAAGGAGGTTATGATGAACCTTTATAAAACACTGGTTCGACCACAACTGGAGTATTGTGTCCAGTTCTGGGCACCGCACTTTAGGAAAGATGTGAAGGCCTTAGAGAGGGTGCAAAAGAGATTTACTAGAATGGGTCCAGGGATGAGGGACTTTAGTTACATGGATAGACTGGAGATGCTGGGGTTGTTCTCCTTGGAACAGAGATGGTTGAGAGGAGATTTGATCGAGGTGTTCAAAATCATGGAGGGTCTGGACAGAGTAGATAGAGAGAAACTGTCCCCATTGGCGGAAGGGTCAAGAACCAGAGGACACAGATTTAAGGTGATTGGCAAAAGAACCAAAGGCGACATGAGGAAAAACTTTTTTACACAGCGAGTGGTTAGGATCTGGAATGCACTGCCCGAGGGGGTGGTGGAGGCAGATTCAATCATGGCCTTCAAAAGGGAACTGGATAAGTACTTGAAAGGAAAAAATTTGCAGGGCTATGGGGAAAGGGCGGGGGAGTGGGACTAGCTGGATTGCTCTTGCATAGAGCCGGCACGGACTCGATGGGCCAAACGGCCTCCTTCCGTGCTGTAACCTTTCAATGATTCTATTCGCCTCAACTCCTCCTTGTGGGAGCGAGTTCCACATTCTCACCACTCTCTGGGTAAAGAAGTTTCTCCTGAATTCCCGATTGGATTTATTAGTGACTATCTTATATTTATGGCCCCCTAGTTCTGGTCTCCCCCACAAGTAGAAACATCTTCTCTACGTCTACCCTATCGAACCCTTTCATAATCTTAAGGGCCTCTATCAGGTCACCCCTCAGCCTTCTCTTTTCCAAAGGGCCCCAGCCTGTTCAGCCTTTCCTGAGGGGGTAGAAATTACAACTATAATTATAAATGCTTTGTTTACCTGAAATGGAAAAGTCTCCTCTAACACTTTAAGCCTTGGTTGGCACTGAACTTAAGGTGAAATAACATGTTTCACGAACAGAATTGGGTGTGTTTTGAAGGCCGAGCTTTTTATGGTAATTGGCATGTGTCGTGTGGTATTTAAAGTGGTGCCTATTTGAAACCATTTGAGGAAAGAAAGACTTGACATAAACTATGTATAGAGACATGCAATACATGACTGGGTAAATCTATTTTGACTCAGTTTTATCGACTTGCTGTCTATGATAAAACCCCACCTATTTTCAGGCAGTTCATTAAAATGACGTTGAATTCTGTGGAGTCTACAGCACATGAACAATTTAATTCATTTTTATTACTCCTTCTCCTTGCTTTATTTTTAACTGTCTTTTTCTACTTCTGTTCTGTAACTGTCTTTGCTTCCTGATCGTTTATGTCATCTTTGTCCCACACCTGGGTCAGACCTTGTCTCTCACCTCCGCTCTCCTTTATCTTCAGACTGATGTTATCTCTACCAAATCCCAACCCTCCGCCTTACTAGTTTCAAGCTTAATTCAGGGATGTCGAGGCCTTGGAGAGGGTGACGATCCGGATTCTTTCCCCTCAGTCTGGTTCAGTAAAAACTGAAGTCGAATACATTTTAAAGTTCAACACAACTTTAATAGCAGGGTTCTTAGTCTGCAGCATTGATTTGGACTCCTGATAGAGTCCCTCTATGCTGGCAGAGCAAGAACAAGAAACATACAGAAATCCACACGGTTTTATACAAATCAATAGGGGTTGGAACATACTTAACGAGGGTCAACACCAATCATAAGCCGGGCATAGGTTGCCATGCGAGGTTACATTATTTCCGGCCAATCATAAATCGTCCATGTGCTGATCATGCTGCTGTTAGACATCAAAGGGGACACTTCCTCACCTTCCAACTTGGAATGTTCTTCCCTGTTCCTTCTGTTCCTTATCTCCCAACCTGGAATGTCTTTCAACTTTGGCTAAGCTCGTTACCTATATTGATCTGCCATAAACATGGAGACATTCAGACCAGTCCTTGAATCACATCAAAGACTCTACATTGATAAGACCATGCAAACCTGCTGACTACGCAAACATATGGCCCAGCAGGAGGGCCAGGCCACCTGTACCAATCTCAGTTACTAACTAATTAACCCTTTCTAACCATTTTGCATTCTGCTTCTTTGCCACGTAGGCATTTTAATATTTTACCGAAAACTGACCACGTAGGGATTCTCAAGGGTGCAGAGGAGATTTACCAGAACGGTCCCAGGGATGAGGGATTTCAGTTATGTGGAGAGACTGGAGAAGCTGGGATTGTTCTCCTTAGAGCAGAGAAGGTTAAGGGGAGATTTAATCGAGGTGTTCAAAATCATGAGGGGTTTTGATAGAGTAAATAAGGAGAAACTGTTTCCACTGGCAGGAGGGTCGGTAACCAGAGGACACAGATTTAAGATAATCGGCAAAAGAACCAGAGGGGGAGATGAGGAGAATTTTTTTTAACGCAGTGAGTTGTTCTGATCTGGAATGCGCTGCCTATGATCCTATCAGTAAATGCGCAGCCTGTTGTTGTGATGAAACATTTAAACCAGGATCACTAAAACAGATTATCTGGTCGTTTATCTCATTGCGGGATCTTGCTGTGCGCAAATTGGCCGCCATGTTTTCTACGTTGCAACAGCAACCTTTCACATACCACCTGATAGGGCCTCAGTTTAACATCTCATCTGAAAGATGGCACCTCCAACAAGGCAGCACTCCATCGGTACTGGCACCAGGAGCGTTGGCCTGGATTTTGTGCTCAAGTCTCGAGAGTGGGATTTGAACCCATGGTTTTCTAGACTCAGAGGCGAGAGCGTTACCCACAGAGCCACGGCCCAGTTGCCCTGAAAACATGGTGGTGGGCCGTCTTCTTGATCCACTGGTTTGCTCCAAATGAGGGACTCGTTAGGCCACGTCAGAGGGCAGTTAAGAGTCAACCACGACTGGAGTCACGTATAGGCCCAGACCGGGTAAGGACGGCAGGTTTCCGTCCCTAAAGGACGTTAGTGAACCAGTTGGGTTTTTACGATAATCCGACAGCTTCAGGGTCACTTTTCCAGAATTTTCGAAAACTTAATTTGAGTTCTCAAACTGACATATTGGGACGTTCCTTCCTGTAATATACACGTCATTCGTCAACTGTCAGACACTGAGAACTCAACAGGCAAAGGTGGTATCACCAACTCTCTGCAGTTACTGGAGGAAGATTAGTACAGAACATTGATAGGGGTGCATGCAGAGAAAGTACACACTTGATTGGCACCCCATCCACCACCCTAAACATTCACTCCCTTCACCACCGGCGCACAGTGGCTGCAGTGTGTACCATCCACAGGATGCACTGCAGCAACTCGCCAAGGCTTCTTCGACAGCACCTCCCAAACCAGCGACCTCTACCACCTGGAAGGACAAGGGCAGCAGGCGCATGGGAACAACACCACCTGCACGTTCCCCTCCAAGTCACACACCATCCCGACTTGGAAATATATCGGCCGTTCCTTCATCGTCGCTGGGTCAAAATCCTGGAACTCCCTTCCTAACAGCACTGTGGGAGAACCGTTACCACACGGACTGCAGCGGTTCAAGAAGGCGGCTCACCACCACCTTCTCAAGGGGCAATTCGGGATGGGCAATAAATGCCGGCCTCGCCAGCGACGCCCACATCCCATGAACGAATAAATAAAAAAATATAAATCAGTGTTCTCATCATACAGACACAAGAACAAACTTAGTTCTAAGTATAGGTATCTCAGTAATAACACCGAGTGATGGCTAAGATTACAGTGCACTCAGAACTTAAGTTGAACCTTTGATATTAAGTCTGGCCCTTTGAGTGATGGTTGAATAAAAGCATGTAACTACTTCCCTCTGGCAGCAGGCTATTGGACAGTTCTGTCTCCCTCAGGGATACGTCTGCAGTCAGCCATTGTACTTGGCTGTCTCTCCTCGTCCCTCTTTCCCCTCCCCGCGCCCGGGACAGGTCTTTGGCAGTTTCACTCACAAGGCCGGGACACACTCGGTGTTGGAAATGGTAAAATGTCATTCTGGTTAAGCAGGGGGTGGGGACAGTGTAGAGGGAGCTTTACTCTGTATCTAACCCGTGCTGTACCTGCCCTGGGAGTGTTTGACGGGACAGTGTAGAGTGAGCTTTACTCTGTATCTAACCCTGTACCTGCCCTGGGAGTGTTTGACGGGACAGTGTAGAGGGAGCTTTACTCTGTATCGAACCCTGTACCTGCCCTGGGAGTGTTTGATGGGACAGTGTAGAGGGAGCTTTACTCTGTATCTAACCCTGTACCTGCCCTGGGAGTGTTTGATGGGACAGTGTAGAGGGAGCTTTACTCTGTATCTAACCCGTGCTGTACCTGCCCTGGGAGTGTTTGATGGGGCAGTGTAGAGGGAGCTTTACTCTGTATCTAACCCTGTACCTGCCCTGGGAGTGTTTGATAGGACAGTGTAGAGGGAGCTTTACTCTGTATCTAACCCTGCACCTGCCCTGGGAGTGTTTGATGGGACAGTGTAGAGGGAGCTTTACTCTGTATCTAACCCTGTACCTGCCCTGGGAGTGTTTGATGGGACAGTGTAGAGGGAGCTTTACTCTGTATCTAACCCTGTACCTGCCCTGGGAGTATTTGATGGGACAGTGTAGAGGGAGCTTTACTCTGTATCTAACCCTGTACCTGCCCTGGGAGTATTTGATGGGACAGTGTAGAGGGAGCTTTACTCTGTCTCTAACCCTGTACCTGCCCTGGGAGTATTTGATGGGACAGTGTAGAGGGAGCTTTACTCTGTACCGACTGGAATCTAATCGAGGGGTTTGTGTGGTTTATGTATAGAATAACAGGTAACCTGGAGTGAGTTACAGGGTGGAATCTAATCGGGTAATCTTACAGCACCGCGGCAGTGGAGGGTTGGAGGGAAGTGATGGGGAGGTAAAACGGAACGGGGAAATGGTGACAGAACGATTTCCAACGGTGAATGTTAACCGAACAGTTGTGACCAAAGATCCTGACAATG